>NW_013671185.1:45874-49499 GCF_000517525.1 Limulus polyphemus
ATATATATATATATATATATACAGGACATACATATGAACATATTTTGTCAAGAAAACTCGTAACTTCCCTCAATTGTGTCTTACCTTCATAATTACCAAGTTATATTTCATAGCTTTCTCCATCGATTATGGCTTGTACAGCACACTGTACAGTAGATAGTACTTATGATAAATATTGAAAAAAACTAAGCTGTATTAAAAAAATAATACATATGTGGTAAACTTGTTGTAAAGAAACAAAAGGCAAAACATTACACAATTCATCAAAAAAGTGTATTACACATATTTTAGAATAAAACATGGGGACCAAGACAAATCATGGGCTCTGCACAAAGTTTGCACTGTTCATGTCAAAGAGTTGATACAATGGACTAAAGGTAAAAAAAGTCTTTGCCATTTGAAATTCCAATGGTTTGGCATGAGTCTAGAAACCATGGAGATAACTGCTATTTTTGCTCATGTAACGTGCATGGCTACAACACTCGAAATAATAAGGATAATTCTTATCCGAACCTTCAACCTGCTATAAGATCTATTGCTCATGGATCTGATGTACCTGTACCTACTCCACCGAAGACTCTTGATACAGTTTCATCTGATTCTGTATCTGATGTCAATAAAAATGATGATAGGGATGTTTTCAACCTAAAACGTCTGGTGAACCACAACTTTTCACACAAACTCACTAAATAAACACCTATGGTGGCAACCAGATTAATACATTATCTCTTAATGATTTGGTGAAAGATTTGGGCCTTCCAAAGGATTCTTCAGATATTTTGGGGGTCCAGACTTCAGGCTAAGAACTTACTTTTTCCAGGGACATCATTTTACTGGTACATAAATCGAGAGAAAGAGTTTATAACATACTTTTTGCAAGAAAGTTCACTGGTTTATTGCAACAATATTGCTGAATTAATACCAATGCTAGGAGCTGCAGTCTGTGAACCAAGTGAGTGACGATTGTTCATTGATTTTTTCCAAAGAAGTTTAAAAATTCACGATGGTAACAGATATGCATCTGTTCCTATTGCTCATTCGGTTCACTTGAAGGAAACGTATGAAAATCTTGAACTTCTTCCAAATGAGGTCAAATACAAAGAATCTGATTGGCTACTTTGTGGATACTTAAGACCTTTGTATATTGTTGAGTCAACAATCTGGTCATACAAAGTTTCCATGTTTTTTGTGTGAATGGGGCAGTAGAGCATGAAATCAGCACTGGATAAAGATGCAATGGCCACGCAGTGTCAGCCTGATACCAGGATCGAAAAACATTGAACATGAAAATTTGGTTGACACAAAGAAAGTCCTATTACTTCATATAAAACTGGGCTTGATGAAGCAGTTTGTAAAGGCCTTAGACAAAGATGGCAACTGTTTCATGTATCTATGTGGGCATTTCCCAGCTCTTGCAGAACTGCGAAACTTAAAGAAGGGATTTTTGTTGGGCCTCAGATTAGGAAATTGACTTCGGACTAACAGATCGAAAAGACAATGAGGAAAGTTGAAAAAAGAAGCATGGATTGATAAATTTTTTGGAAACAACAAGGACCCAAATTACGAAAATATTTTCAATAACATGCTTGATAAATTCAAAGAGTTGGGTTGTAATATGACCTTGAAAGTTAATGTCTCACACTCGCATATTGACTATTTTCCTGAAAGTCTCGGTGCCATCAGGGAAGAACAAGGGGAAGGTTTCATCAAGACATCAGGGAAATGGAGAGGAGGTATCAGGGAAGGTGGAATATCATTATGATGGCTGATTAGTGCTGCTCATTGAAATGAGATGCAGTACATAAAAGAAAGACCACAACACGTAGTTTTGAGACTAAAAGATGTAGATTTCACAAAAAAATCAAGATGAATGAGAATGCATATTCGTTTGACATCAATGTTCTTTCCTTTTCTTCAGTTTGTTTGTATTTTCTGTTAACAAACATAATATTCAAAAATGTTCATTGTGGTAAACAAAATTGTAATTTGATCTAAGTAAGAGTGTCTAATTGTTTCTGATTTATAAAAAAACCTTATGTGATAGAAACAAAGGAATATTATTTTTGAAATTTGCGTAGCTGAATTATGGAAAGTCTGTTATTAAAACCAAAACAAATCATGAAGTTTAAATTTGTAGGCCTGTGTTATCACTGTTGTAGGTGGTATAATGTTACCTAAATTCAAAATGATGCTATCATGGCAAAATATGAGACACAATAAAAATATTTTCTAGAGCTCTTGGACATTTTATTTCTTGATTCCCAGCTGGTAATCTTTTTTTGAGTAATTCTATGTTTTTCCGTGTGGGGTTGAGCAAAATCACTTGTTTTATGTGTGTAAAATACATAGTGATCCTAAATGTAATATTTTCTGGATCACTAGGACATTTTCTGTTTCTTATTCCCAGCTGGCAATCGTTTTTTTTTAAATAACAAACATAAAATTTAAAAGAAACTTTAAGACTATGGTCAATTCTAGCCACTTTAAAATCACATTTCTTTTTTGCTTATTTTTTGAATAATTCTATGTTTTTACCTGTTACAGTACTCAGCATAAAAAAGAACCACAAAAATTGGGTTGAACAGAATCACATTTTCTACATGTAAAATAAATAGTGATCCAAAACGTAATTTGTGGGAACAATTGCAATGTTGACGATAATTTGCTTAAATGTTCTGAATGACTCATATGTTATTAGGAACCTTTTAAATAAGAAAATCATGGATCCACACGCATTGTGATGCTTAAATATATTTTTCCACATGGACCCCCACAATTAATTCTAGAATTATGTACATTAACTGGTCAAAAAATGTATAATAATGAGTGTCCATCTAACAAGGTCATTGTCATTAAAGATTTTTCTTTGATCTCATGTTCAAAGTGATTCTGTCAGAGTCTATCAATGGTTGCAGTCAAAAGAGAATACACTTGACATTAACCATTGTCATGCTTAGTAGTCTACTCACTCATCTAAGTCAACCTATTAATTAGTAATTTTTTTTATAACTAGATACTATTTATTAATTATTTTCTACCACATGTTTCAACTGTCAGCCTCTTTCATCTTCAAGGAGTTTTCTTTGTTTGTGATGGCTTTAATCATCGTGGTGAAAGTCTAGTGCATTATTTATTTTAGTGGGGTCTCTACAGCTAAAACTTGAATCAACTAACTATTTGAATATTTTAAAATGGGGTATCCAGGTTTAGATGACTTCTGTGCAAAGTTGACTATGTGTCTAATCAATAAGTGTGTGAGCTAGCATTTTTTTTATGATTATGGTTGTATTTATTGTTCATATATTATTTATTTCTATCGTTTAGTTTATCTATGAATGTTTAGTTGCATTAAAATGCTAACTCACTTTCTACATAGCCATTCGAGTAAACATATACATGTGTATGATGAAATTGACACCAGTTTCCCAAACAGTGAAGTACAGATACTATTAATGTAGCAGAAGAGTATGTAAATTTACGATCACATGAGATTGTACTCTTGTGATCTACTCTGTGAATAAATACCTTGCCAGAAGCTTCACTAAGAGAGAGAGAGAGAGAGAGAGAGAGAGAGAGAGAGAGAAGAAGAGAGAGAGAGAGAGAGAGAGAGAGAAGAGAGAGAGAG
>NW_013671185.1:49680-53478 GCF_000517525.1 Limulus polyphemus
GAGAGAGAGAGAGAGAGAGAGAGAGAGAGAGAGAGAGAAAAAGAGAGAGAGAGAGAGAGAGAGTCACAAGATAGTTATTGTTGTCTGTCACACAATATTGTTATTGATATTGAAAAGTATTGTACGAATATTGTAATTGCCGTGTTTTTCTGGAATTAGATTTTTTCTTTCTGGTCCTTTTTCCTGGTTCCATTACTATTGATTTATTAATATTTATGATAAATTGTTTATTAATATTGGTGTGAAGTCCTGGCCAGGCATTTGTTTATTAACTGTGTTGAATTTACTTCTAAGTGTTGCTATTGTGATTAAACTGTGTTTTTGTTGTTGAACCCTGATTGTAACAGCTTGTTCATTTTAGACCGTTACATCAGTGCCAGAACAGGGACCTTTTTCATAAAAGTTGAATTGTGACTTTGAATTCTTTTATGTTTCTCAATTTGATATCAAGTGATTAATTCAGCAATAATTTAAGTTCAGTTAATATAAGTTAGCTAGTGTTTGAATATAACTGTATTATTATGGAAGTTAGTGAGTCTGATGTGGCAAGCTTGAAGCAGTCTGTGTCAGTACTGACAGAACAGGTGGAAATGCTAACATGCATGGTGACTGATTTACTAGTGAGAGAACCTAGGTCTCCCTCTCCTCAACCTGAAATGTTGAGAGTCCATTCTACTTACAAACCTGTAGAAAATTCATTGATTTATGTCACTGCAGTCAACCCACCACCCCTATCTGTTGAGAAGTTTGATGGTAAGTAGGATTTTAATGTCTTGGAGTTTTTTAAAAGTTTAGAAAGACATTTGTATATGAATCAAATACCTGAGAATAAATGGGTGGAAACTGTGGCTTCTTGTATGAGGGGAGGGTGACTAGAATGGTGGAAGGCTTTCAGATCAGAAATTGCTTTTAAACATTGGGGAGAATAAAAAAAAAAATTGACTAATTTGTACCCTGCAGTGTTAGATAATATCAAATTGGCTAAGGAACACTTTAGTAGGAAGTACTGTGCTAATGCAGGGGAGTCGGTCGAGACGTTTATTTGGAAAACTGTGAAGTGTGTAATATCACAATTGCACGTTTCTTTACGAAAATACTTGGAATGCCACTTTGTTATATAAGCTGATGTGCTTAAATTTACTAAACAACATGAGTATTGATGGAATAATAAACAAACTTTTAAGAGTGAAGTGATTAAAGCTGAACACTATAACAGATTTGTGTGATGCTATACTTGTAATTAAATAGGGCACTTACCTATGCATTGTCAAAATAAAATAAAATACATAAATAGGGAACAAGAACAAAGGACAGTGGTTGGTAAACAAAAGCAGGGATCAAAGGAGGAGGTTTTGAGACCTGTGAAAATAAAACCCTCCATTAACTACTTACAACAACTAAAACTAATCTTCCACACCTAACCCTTAAAGATTAATGGTGTGAAAGTAGTAGGTCGTGTAGATACTGGGTCAGATTATTCAGTACTAAATGAAAATATATGGCAACAAATCAAGAGAAATGATCCAACACTTCAACTAAAAACTTGGAGTAAAGGTAACATGTGTCAACCGTTAGGATATTTTGAAGTTTTGTTGTCATCAAAGATTTGGCTGTAACTTGTCTTACTGGATTAGACTTCATTCAGCAAAACGAAGTAACCCTTAACTTCTTCACAAATGTTCTTGAATTAAACGTGCCATCTTTTAGGCATGACTATGAGACTGAAAAGATACAGATTGCAGAAGTACAATGTTCATATTTGAAGAGTAAAGACTGTGAACAATTAAAGCAGCTTGTGTTGGAATATGGCAATACTTTTAACAATAAACCTGGCCTCACAGATCTGTCTGAACATAGTATTGTAACCACGAAAGGAAAGCCAGTGTTTAGTAAACCTTATTGTTATTCTCCCACTAAATTACAAGTGCTACATGATCAAGTAGATGAAACGTTTCATGATGGGTTAACTGAACCCTCCACTTCTTGGGCTTCTCCAGTAGTTATTGTCATGAAGAAGAAGAATGATTTTAGGTTCTGTGTTGAGTTACACATTATTTACTATTAATAGTAACTAAAATATAAAAATACGGATCTTTTTAAGTTACTTAAGACTAGATTTGGGAAGATAAGTAATAATAATAATAATATAATTACAATGGTTCAAGAGTCACGCGAGCAGCTCATAGTAGCTCGTGGGTATTGTAATTTGATAGCGTAACATGACCTGCACATTCTCCAAGTGATTTACAACATTTTATGGTGTGGATAGTAGTCAGACACAGTTCAAAGGGCAATAAAACAATAAAATTTAATTATAAATAGATGTATAAGTTTACGAACAGAGAGCTACTTAGGATGTTGGATTAGGAGCAGTTCTGTGTCAGAAGGGTATCACAGCATATACCAGTAGAATACCGAACTCTGCAGAAAAAAACTATATTACTACAGAGTTAGAATGTCTAGCCGTAGTCTGTCTGGACTGTAGAACAATTTAAGATATACCTAGATGGAGAATAATTTACAGTTATAACTGACCACATTGCCTTGAAATAGTTACAGACAGCTCTGAAGTTACTGGTAGACTGATGTGTTGGTCACTAAAATTACAAGACTTAACATTTGAAATACTGCACAGAAAAATAAAAGATTTCCCTGATGACCTATCTAGACATCCTATTGACCCTCCAAAAGAAACTCCAGATTTGGACATCAGTAAGCTATCAACTACATTTTTTGCCATTGTCACTGTTAACACTAGAGAACAACTGGCTACTGAATAACCTGAAGATGATGAATATAAGCATACATACTCTTATTTGAAAACTGAATTATTACCAGACAATTCTACTATAATTGCAGAGACTGTAAGTAAATCCAAACACTATGTCTTGAATAATAATGTTTTTTATTACCCATAAAGGGTTGCTAGCAATGGAGAATTCAGACCAGTTATTCCCAAAGTATCCAGATGTGGTTATTGGCCTGGTATGACAAAGGACATTAAAAATTATATGTTGTCATACCATGTTTGTCAGATCATTAAATACAGGTGTGTGGATTCCACCCAGCCCATACTCCCAAAGTAACCATAAAGCAATTATACTGTAACTTTTTAAAATGTACACATATCTTCACAAAATTTGGCAGATTATCAGTAAACATTACAAGGCATTCGTGCACAAAGTATCAGATTTTTTATTTAAGTTTTAACATTTTTTAATTAATTATTTGCTCATGAATTTTTACTTTCGAATATTGACATTCCAACACGCGAAGTAATTTTGATTTTAAGATTAAAAATACTTTTGTGCATCAGAAAATTGTCAAATTTCGTATGTGAAATCTCCATAACCTCCTAATATCTTCCAGGTAATTATCAAACTTTTTTTAAGAAAAAACTTTATATTTTATCTGTTATTTTCACTATTATATCTTTATATGGGTTTGGTCGATTCTATCAACCTTCTAACCACCATAAAAAAATAGAAAATAGATATAAATTAAGTTTTTTTGTTCTAGAATTACCACAGATTATAAACCAAAACCACAAATGTTCACTCTAAATAACTTAAATCTCATAACATTATACATTTAAATGTATTTAATATTTTTATATTATTGACCTTTCAGTCATTCCTGACTAACAATACAGAAGTTGCACTGATTTGGTGCATGTGCACTCATGTTACCCTATTCAAGAATATAAAACTGGTCTTTAGAAAGTGACATGTTTTGGCTGTGTTCTATTGGACCAATATTTTGTAAAATACAGTCACATTTCGATTATAACACATTATA
>NW_013671185.1:53488-63618 GCF_000517525.1 Limulus polyphemus
AGAAAAATAGACTAATTTTTAGGTTTTATATATGCATTTGAAATAACAAAAATTATAAATTACTATATAAATAACCACAGAATTCCACTATAATTATCAGGCTTAGTAGCTAAGCTGTGTTTGGGTCTAAAAAAAATTATTTTTTCAAGCTTGATAACGTGTTACCTTGGAACCTCTAATGAAAAGAAAGTTTCCTGCATAAATACTTTACAAAGGCTCAAAGAACCATGTGGGGGATATTCTGAGCTTTCGATTGGTTATTCACACATCATAGACAGAAGTTGGTGTATGTAAGCAAGTATTTTCAAAAATGGAAGAGATGGACAGGGCCACCTAGGTTGATTCAATAAATATATTAATATCTCAGAAAATATAAAAGACAGGAGGTTATTATCTTGTCAATATCGGTAATTTGAGTATCTAATTTATAAGAAACTATAGAATTTGTATTTGCGCATTACAAACATCTAATATGAACCAATGCTGTATTCAATATACCATGTGACACACAAAAAATGATATTTAGGATTTTTTTTTAATATTTACTTGTACATTAAAAATTAACTAATTTATAATACTAAAATTTGGATTATAATCTATAATTTGATACTAAGCTTATTGACATACATTCATAAAATAGTAGTTCAATAAAATTTTGAATGTGAGTCTACAAATGCCATGACATGGCCTTTGACCAGTGACCATAGGAAGACCTGTGTCGGTAGGGTTAAGGTACTTTTTGCCTGAATGTTCTATTAAGGTTTTGTGAAATTCCTTGTGATCCCTATTATGAACCACTATCACGATTCATGATAAACATGTCTCATATTTGAAGCACTACCACCAAAAGGTGAACAAAACCTCAGTACTAAATCTAACTGCAAGATAACCACAAATAAATGTACACCAAGTTATCTGACATACCTAAAACATATAACAACAATGATAACATTATTTATCATCTATTTCATTGACAACATATAATTTATAACTAGAAATACCTATACCTTAATGATTATGTGGATCTATCTTAATCTTCAAGTAGTATTTTTATTTCCTATAAATTCTAACTAGTTCTATCTTTACCCTGATAATGAAGAAGTTTGTCTAGAAGCTGAAGAAGGTAGTTTTCTGGACAGTCCACTGACACTGCTGGTATCTGAGTACAAGTCTGCATCAGCTGAGAAGGTTTCATCCCCTGAAGGTTAATCATTTTCTATATATTATTCTTTGATAATACTAATGTAAGGAGGTTTTAACCTACTGAGATATATTTTACTGTGTTAAAATATAATTAAAACAAATAGTTTTCAGCCATTTCACACAGCAGGTTTTTTATTAGCACTTTCAATTGTTATTATTATTGTCTATAATTAAAACTACTTGATACTGATATTTTTTCATCTATTTTTGTATCTTTATTTCACAAGGTTATGAATGAAAACAACTGTGAGAAGCCGCAGTACAGAATTATAAACATTCAGGGACAAGTGTCTCTGTTGTAAACCAAGTAATTTCTTTACTAGGTCAAATTATATCACCTCAAAACACGCATAATTCGTTCCTCTCTTCACTACATTATGGTATGATGAATTACAAAACAGGAAAGATAGTATTGTGTCAAAAGGTGGTCCAGTTTATCTATTTTATTTTACTTAATTAAGTTCCTCATATTTTAATAATAAGTTCTGCAATGAAGATTATTATCATAAGATGTCTTTCATGTCAGAGTGTTCAAACCAATAAATAAAGGAATATAAATGATTGTGCAGATTTCAACTCATCCATCAACACCATAAGTTGATTTATGATATGAAAATTAGAAACAAAGAAGAAATGTATAAATAAAAAACATGCAATTTCACTTATTCATAACAAGTGATAAATTATGTTATGTGCAAACACACATAAAGGGCTGTAAAAAACTATGTTAGCATAATATGTATTTGTTCTTCCACCCCTACCTATAAAAGAAGAGTCCTTTTCAAAAAAAAAGTTATAATATGCTATTAAAGATCTTATGAACATTTATATAACAAATGATAATTAAGCTCACACAAAACTTCAGTTTTCTTCATTTTTTTTGTGTTGCGAACATATTTCAACCGCTGGGTGTAAGTTGTAATCTTTTCTGTCATCTCCTGAATCATTTCTTGAATAACAGAGCTTTGGTTCAAAATGTTAGGCCTGAGATGTGTCTCCATAAGGTCCAGACGTTTATATTTGTGTATCTGTAAAGATTAACTATTTTTTAACATAAAGTTACTTACATTACAATTAGCTTTATATATCACTAATCTAACTTCACTAGAACAATTAACAACTTCTAAAAATTCAATAAATGTTGTACTTGATGAGAAAATTTAAATTCACTAAGCATTGTAACTAATAATAAAATTATTGAAAAATAACGTGTAGAGACATAAATAAAATCATGCATCTTTAATTTCACTCATCAGTAAAAAGTGATGAATTATGGTAGATATAGCAATTATGTAACACCAAAACTGTGTAATATTAATATAATTATATGTATTCTTCCTTATTATATTCATCCATGAATCTATACAAGATATAGTTTCATTAATAGATAAAATTAAAAGAATGAACCCAAAAGGTTTTTGTGATCCTGTACAAAAATATTTATTTATATCTGTTGCTGAAACTAAAACAAAACAAAACAAAAAAAAACTTCAAATTGAATGAAAATAAAATTGTTTACACAACTTACCATTCTGATGGCTTCCTTCCAGTTGTGACCTTCGATTAAAGTTGCTATAGCACCCTCAGAGTCCTGAACAATAAACAAGTTTTGATTAACATTCTATAACACCACAATAAATAAATGAAAATATAATTGAAATTTGGCTTAAAAAAATTTATCAGCTTACAAATTCATATATCTTTCCATGTAGTGTTGTTATTAAACTATTTCAACAAAACTTTCAAAACTAAAACAAAAACCTTAACTTATAAAATAATACTAACAATACTTAGTATTACAGAGATAAAAATATGTAAGTACATGAATATATGAGCAAGTATAAGAAGGCAAAGTGAAACTATACAAAAAACTGTAATTATATAAAACTTTCAGATTGCTTCTTTCAACATTCACTGATATTAAATAAAAGAAAAAGTCACTTTCTTTCTCTAGTTGATAGTCTAGACATTTAAAATCAAGTTGGAACAATCTTGTGTAAAATAGTTATCAAAATACTCATCAGGACAATGTCAAAAATTACATAATATAAAAACGTCATTGAAAACATCAGACCTTATTTAGACTTCAAAGTGTCTTGGTGGGTCATAGACACACCATTATAAGGAAGGAGACAAAAATGAAATACTATTCCAATATTTACACACATTTTCTTTCTTGCATAATACAAAAACTTGGATCAAGCAATTAGTATAAAGGGTGCTACCATCTATTTCTCTTTTTTCAAAATAGACTTCCAGAAATAAATTTCTAGCCTCTCTATTTAAAGTTAACTTTTAATTCTTAAATATTTCTAAGGATTTTCTTGTATTTAGTTTGTATTTATTATTACAACGTGTAATTATTTAACATTGTTCCAATTAATGCTGTAAGAAAGAACACTGTTTGCCATATTTTAAGCTAAAAATTACACATTAATTTTACCTTTTTCTATGCATGTTTTATGTCATCAAGTCTACATTTTAAATATTCACTTCTAGCCAAGATACATTAGACCAAGTTATAAGATATTTTATAAATACCACATACCATATGTTTAAACAATTTCTCCAAATATAAGTAATATTTTCATTTTGGGTCAAACTTAGTCATTTTAGAGTTAGTATCAAAATAAATTCACATTAACAGCTAAAGTGGTATTTATAAAATCTTTTGTCGTCTAATTTATATTAACTAAATATGTAAAATTTAAATTTATTGCACAGAAATCAGCTATAGAAAAGTAATGAATAATCTTTAGTTCTTTCTCAAAGTGTTAATTGGAACAATGTTATGTTGATTAAATTTTTGTAATAATAAATACAAACTAAATATAAGAAAGTTGTTAAAAATATTTAAGAATTTGAAGTCGACTTTAAATAAAAAATCTGGTCCAGGGGTTAAAAATTTATCTATAAAATAGAGATAAATATGTGGTAGCACCATTTATGATAATTGCTTGGTCAAAGTTTTGCAATATAACAAGATAGGAAATATGTATAAATGGCAGAATAGTGTTTCACTGCTGTCTTCTTCCTGATAATGGTGAGCCTGTGACCCACTCAAACATGTAAAAGATTTAGGTAAGGTATGATGCCATTAATAAAATTTTAAAGTATTTATATTGTGTAATTTTTAATGTTATTCTTTCCAAGTTTTTTAATAGAAATTAACAAATTTTATGATTCATGTGTATACAATGTTTAATAAAATATTGTTTTCAATCTAAATATAGCTATGATATACAGAAACCATCATGAATGCTTTATACTAAAAATCCATATTTATTCTGACATCCATCAAATTTAACATACAAAATACTCATCAAAGCAGATTATTACTTACCATCACATACTGGTCAAGCAAAACAGCTGCCTCAAAATAGTGCTTATTTCCTTTCAATGTCTCTATGAACAAAATTTTAACAGTATTTAAACTCACACAACATTTCAAAGCTAAATACCATGATGTATCTACATTTAATAAAAATATAATCAAAATACTAAATTGTATAGATCAATTACATTTACAATAAAAATCTTAAAATAAAACGTCTTAAGATTTGGAGATGGCTTGAATGGGTAATGAAGAAAAACTTTGATATAAGTTTAACATAACAGCAAATGTACAACGTTTTAACAAGGTTTTGTCATCATCAGGTACCTTCAAGCCGTCTCCAAGCATTATTACTCTCAAAGTGGATTCCTCGTCATCGAAATTAAGATTTGCTGTGCATACTGGTATTTGTTTTCTAATAAGAAATATACACTACTTCATGTACCAATGACCAAAAGTTAAAATTTTGTATGCTAGACATATGTTGACAGTACATTATTTGCTACTACCCAGCTATCAGTATTCAATTGTTCAGTGTTTACACATTAACAATTTATTTTATATGGATCATAAATTATAACATATTATTTTAGGTAAGTCTATATGGAAACAAATTGACTGTAGACAATTTTTAGTCTTGAGGTAAGTGTTAAAAGAAGGTCGACTTTTAAGTACGCAATTCAAAAAGTGAGCCCTGTGTTGGTATATGTGTTTATATTATCATTCGTTTAAAGATTTCACGATATAAGTCTTAATTACTGCTTCAGTCTGATCAGTGCACAACATCTACATATTTTCAGATAAAGGAGATGGCTCAATTTTATTGGTTGTCCGAGACGACTGAAAACTACCTCAGATGACCAACTTAAACTTAAACTGGCTTCTATCCAAGTCAATACAAACTACGAGTATGAATAACAAAATATATCAGCAGTGTGTGTGCACAGTGCAGCACTCAGACACTGTGTATGTATTACGTTATAGTAATATGTGTGAGCGTTCCGATGCAAGTTTAGTCTTACTACAGGCTGTACTCTACTGTACTTGGTGGGCAGGCCAAGCTGATTAGAATGAAAACATTGGACACGATTGGCCAAGATCGCTGTTCTGTTTAAAAGTTTTACAGATCATTGATTATTTCCTTAAGATACTATGTAACATTAGCATGGTTTGGGCTTATTTTTTCCAATGTAATGAAACTTCCCAGGAAATAAGGCATCAAAAATTAGTTGAATAAAGATGCAAAGTTGCCAAATAAACATTAATTGTACTTTTTGGAAATAAACAAGATATAAAAACATCAACATTTAAATTGGGTCTTTTTACCTCAATATTGTTGTAATTGGATCTTTTTTATAGGATCTATATATAATTTTTTTTTTGACAACCAATACAGCCTTTGGACAACCTGGGAAATTTCCTTAAAATCTAGCCCTGAAGGAGACCAAATGAGTGGTTTAATAATAGGATCTCTACTTCTACCAATCTTAACTGATAGTGTAATAGAAAACCTATAGTATCATAAACCCTCAACTCTGTAACCTTAACAGATGGGTGCCAAAGTGTGCATACCAGGATCTTTTACAGAGTGCCATTCAACAAGATATTATGCATTTGATGTCAAAGTTATCGACTATTCACTTTATACAACACTGCTGATTTAACAACAGTTCATGGCAGAGGAGAGTAACTTCCAGATACAGCATAAAGGTATACTACAAAGACAACAAATATGTAGCTTAGATGTTCTAGAACATGAACATCACCTTGTCCTACTTGTCAGAGTCAGACTGACATCATCAATTCATAGAAATATCTTGAGTACAAATAATTGTACATTTTCCATAAAGCTTACCACACATTATGCAGATACATGTAGTAAGTTCAAAATTAAAGTCAATATTTCTTCTGCAAAACAGGGTAGTCCATTGGACCGACCCTATACACATTTGGTTAAAACTCAGTTTATAGAGAAGTTACATGGTCTACACATTCAATATATGGCTAAGTGGAAAAGATACCATAACTATGTTTCTCCTCACTCAAAGATCCAAAGTTTGCATGGACCAAAACCAACAGATCACTCTCATTTTGAGTCCTTGTTGTCAGACAAGACCACCACATTACCAATGTTTACAATTGGATATCTTTATTTTTAGTCCACCTAACCACAATGTGGAATAAACAGAAATCTCTAAAACGCAGCTTAGAAAACTTACAGACATACTTAAGTGAAGAATGAGACAGTAAACCTCAACTATGAATTTAAGAATAATGAGTGCCCTCAAAAATTCATAATCTTGCAAATACAATGAAATCCCTTGAGACCAACAAGAAACCATAACAATCAGTATACCATATTTCTCCCAAGTAATATACAAAACCAAGAAATCCAGGCCCATCACATATTTCTAATTGAATCTACACTTAGGAATATGATGATGAAGATTAAGCAACTACCCTGTTTCTGTGAATAATTCTGTATTGAAGAGACATGGAGACACAAAATTTGGAAATCAGCCCTTAGCTTTCAGTAAATGGGCTCAGTCATTCTAATCAACCTTGTAACCACCATTTAACAGTAAAACTACGAACACTATAACTTTGAAGTATACCATAAAAAATCTGGCAAGCTTTTAGTAAACATTATGAGGTTTTTTAATAAAGTACTTTTATTAAAAACTTGTCTCTACATTTACAAAGCCTTTAGTGAGTCAGTTTGAGTGCAGGATGATTTTCATGTTAAGAATGAAAATACTTTTTCCTCATCTTACAGTATTTAAATTTTATTTGCATAACCTCTAGAACCTCTTATGTGAATATCAAGTTTTTCAGTAACAGTTATATTTTATCTCATATTTTCTCTACCCTAACAATAACTGTACATAGGGTCAGCCAATTTGATTAACTTTGTACCACAAAAAAAAAAAAAATATAGATCTAAATTACCCTTTTTCGTGTTCCTATAATGACAGCACATTCTGACAGGCAATTATATACTACTTATTTTTAGAGTCAAAGCTAATACTTTTCAAATCTCTTGGTCACTTAGATTTACTGGTTTACAGCTGCACTTAGAGAGCAAGGTAAAAGCAATTTATCACAGCATGGCAGCTTTGTGTAAAAAAAGTATTGAATTACCAGCATGAACAGCCAAATTACAACATGCTGCACTTGCAAGACACATATTTGCTATCTAGATTTAAAAATTTTGTATCTAACCTAATAAATTTCTAATTTTTACATCTTAGTTACTGTTATAACACTAAATAACAAATATATATATATATATGTAACCAGAAATTTACTACTCGTGTGTTGATTTTTCTGCAATCAAAGTCTCAAGAAAAGTTAAATCTACTTTCTGGTAAGATTGTTATTTTACTGAAATTTTATTTATTTCAAATGGTCAAAATGGATGAAGTTTGACACTTAATGTGTTTCTGTACAAAATTAGTGGGTGAAAGCTTATTGTAAAATTACTTATTTTAACCTAAATTTTACCTGCAAATAAGGATCACATTAGAGAATAGAATTTTACACTAGGACTGCTTCTGAATCACTATTTAACAGCCCAACCTTCCTATGACAATCTGACTTGAAGAAAGCTAAAGCATGAAAATTGAAATATTGTCCAAAAACTGTCCATAGATAGTTCTGTTCATGTGAACATGCCTGAGGCATGTACACCACCCAAACTTTCACTCAAACATTATGTTATCTTCTCATTCCTATAAGCTGTAATTATTTTATCATTCATGATCAACATGATAATAATAAATTATTTTTATCCAACAAAAATTAACAATACTTCATTCTCTGGTAACCACAAGTCCAAACTAGGTGATCTTGTATTGTTTACAAGCTAACAATACTTTATGTTCCTGAGAAAAGACAAAAAATTCTTAATTCATTAGAGAACACGAGTTAACTATTTCTTTACCTGCAAATGATAGTGCAAGCTCTACCACTTGATTCTCACTATTTCCAGCTTTGGTTGCAGCACACAATGCCAGTTCCCAGTTCTGACTCTCTTGAAATGCTGTCACAGCTTTTTGGTACTGCTCACTCCGAGTGTATATAAGGCCAGCTTCTTCATAGTACTTTTTCTCAATTAAATAATCACCATAAGCCGTCCAAATAGCCTAAAAATATTAAAGGAACTAAAACAATGTAATTTTATTGTGCTTTTCATATTTTTAAATGAAAAACTAGTTTATTAATAAAATGTAGTGTTGTTTTGTATAATAACCTAAATGTACTTATATTTTCCAAATCTTAAAAATTAACTAACCTTCCACTCCAAAGATCCTTCATCAAAAATATGAAGAGCATCTTTATACAGTCTTTGGTCTTTGATTAAGTTCAAACACTCATCAAAATGGCCTTCTGCAAAAGATAAGTTACTTTTATACATTACATATAAAACACTTATCTTTTTACACTTGTTATTTTATTAACTTCTAGAGTTAATTAAAATAATTAGAATGGAGATCAAATACAACCAGTTTCTGTAACGAGAAGATCATTTCTAATGTATTTGGTAAAAATTAATGGAAATGTAGTATGTTAAACCACTGATGATAATGTGAAATGACACATGACAATGTTTTAAAATTATGTCAAACATATCATTAAGTATTTTTAGTGGTTTTTATGTGAATAGGAAGCTTGCTTGTACCAACAGTGAAATAGGACAACAGTAAGTTGTGGAAAAGATTCAAGGGTAAAAATGTAATTACATATTTAAACAAAAAGTAGAATAATCAAATGAAAAAAAGGTTTAAAATAGAATGAAGGGTGAAATAAGGGTCTAAATTTCAGCTTTTTTGATAGTGAGAAACTATAAGACAAAGTAATTTTCAACTATGAATACACAAGTTATCCAGGCCAAATTCCCTAAAACATGGTAATACATTACTCACAACATAAGATCTATTACTGCATTTTTTCATTTATTTTTGTTTGTTGTACTGTTTACACTTGAGTTTAAATAGCCCAAAGCCAGCACAAAAACTGAAACTGATTTTAATACAACTTCCAAACTGGTTGTCAAAGTTGTCCTATTTGGATAAGGATCAACTGCTATTTTCAGTGACGCATTGTTAGAAATTTAAATATTTCAGCACTAACAATAACAAGAAGTATTCTGAATAAGAGCAGTTGAGGACAAAGTACAAGAATGTGACTTTTACAAAATATTTTAGCACATAGAACAATGGATGAGTTTCAGGATGAATATTATTAACATCCAAGACAACAGCAACATTAGCTTTAAAGGTGAAATAGAAGAAACTTTCTTCTTTCACTTCTAATTTTCTTGGTTGGAAACTATTTAGCCCTTTTTTTCTTGATAACTTTCTTTCAAAGGATATTCCATTGTGGTCATACTTACAGCAACAGCAATTATTGCCTTAAAACACCCTTTTACAATGTATCTGAAAGTAACATGAGGAAAAGGACTGATGTATGGTATTAACATAATGCTCTTCATTTGTTTATATTCTTTAACCCTTTTGAGATGTGTCACAGGTGAAAGGCCATGTCATCTCGGTTGTTGACTCGCATTCAAAATTTTATTGAACTACTATTT
>NW_013671186.1:0-12801 GCF_000517525.1 Limulus polyphemus
CTTTCGAGTCAGGAGAGTAGTCCACCAGGAATGGAATGGGTGGAATTTTTAGCTTCATCACTACCCTATGCGTCCATGGACTAAACGTCCAGATCTAGAGACCCTTGTTAGTAAGAGCGACGTTTAAAATCAGAAGCTTCAAAATACCCACTCCCCAAAAAAAGGGCCCCAGAACCGAACCTGCTTGTAACACTAAAATTTGGGGTTCGGTTCCTGCAGTGGACATAGCGCTTAACAACATACAAATAGCCTTCAAAATTATGAAGGCTGCAATTGCAGATTGGTAGACGATATCATGGCTGTTCCTTTCTGGAAGAACATGTGCATTAATACCTAACTGGTGTGATCTTTACTGTGTCTCCATATTATTTGAAGGTATATTTGACGCATGGTTAACAAATGATCAACAAGTATTATTCACGTTAAGATATCTGTTTGGCACAAAGCTACATAAAGCTACCCGTGCTCTGCCCACCACGGGTATTGAAACCCGGTTTCTAGCGTTGTAAATCCGCAGACATGCCGCTGTGCCACTGGGGGGCGATAAGATAAAAGGGGTTAAAAAATGATCAACAAGTATTATTCATGTTCAGATACATCTTTTGTTAACTCCTCTTCATGCTTCTTTACCTCTCTTCATGCTTCAAATCTATCTTAACGTGAATAATACTTGTTGATCACAAATGATCAAGGAGTATTATTCACGTTAGGAGAGATTTGAAGCATACAATGTAATTCCAAATTATTATACATTTATTTGGCCACAGACTCAGGCGGGTTCTGCATACATAGAAAAGGATCAGGCCAAAACGCTGTCTACGACATGAACGTGCCCGAGCAACTTTATGAAGATAACAACAAAATTCAAAACAAAATATCTTCTGAAGACTTGTAAATTTTATTGGAGTTAATATTATTGTTAATTATTATCATTATTATTTATGGATGTGTTTTAGAGCAGATTTCAGAATTGACCCTGTTTTTGAGTAAAATGACAACTCCTGAAGCGTTCCCCCGAGTTCACCCATTTGGACTTTTATGTTTGGAACTTTTTAAAAACAAAAGTCTACCATAACAAACTAAGAGATCTTAAGGAACTGAAAATTCGTAATCGTAATGCTGTCTAATCCAACCTGCAGCTGTGTTGAAAAATGTGTTATCAGAATTTGAACGCAGAATTAGATTCATTATAGCTAATGATGGAAGATATGTAGAAATTTATTAATTAAATTGGATAAAACTTACAAGCCTTCGGAAGATATTTGGTTTTGAATTTTTTGTTATCTCAAATAATATAAATGTTATTCAACTTTCTCTTTTTGATATATATGAATTTTGAGAGACCATACTACTGCTTAAATAGCTTTGTAAAATGCATCATTTTTAGCTGCTAATCTTCTGGTCACTTAAATAGCTCCGTAAAATCTTAGCTACAAATCTGTTCTTATCGAATGTCAACACTGAAGTTATTCTACTAGAACTGTCACGTTGCTTGAGATGATTATTAAAAAAGTTTTTGTACAACACCACCTATAAATCTTAGAACAAAACAATAAAACCGAATTGGTGGAGTAAGATTAAACTATCAATTACTTAAAGCAGGAAAGTAAGATTAAACCATCAATTACTTAAAGCAAGAAAGTAAGATTAAACCATCAATTACTTAAAGCAGGAAAGTAAGATTAAACCATCAATTACTTAAAGCAGGAAAGTAAGATTAAACCATCAATTACTTAAAGCAGGAAAGTAAGATTAAACCATCAATTACTTAAAGCAGGAAAGTAAGATTAAACCATCAATTACTTAAAGCAGGAAAGTAAGATAAAGTCATAATTTACTTAAAGCAGGAAAGTAAGATAAAGTCATAATTTACTTCAAGTGCTTGGTTTACCTAAATGTGGTGTAAAATACAAAACTTAATAAAAAGAAGAACCTTTTTTGTAGGTTTCGATAAGATAATTAAGTTTTGAAGCTTCAACGTTTATATTTCTGAGTCGTGAGTTCCTTTCTCTTTAACAATCATTTTAAAACGCCCCATAAATAGTTCTCACCAGCAGTTATTGTCAGATTACGTGGGTTTCCGCGTCGTTTCTGTGAAGCCTTACATCAGTTGAGTGTTGTATTAAGTAACTAACTGTTTTCCAGATTTGTAAGTACCCACACGTGTGCTCAAGGGAAATGTACAAACTAACTATATATATACATGGTTATCTAACCATTACAGAAGAGCTATATATAGGTGTAATAGACTTATAATGATGATAAACTACTTATTAATGTTTATTTGCAACAACAATTCTAAAGAAACTCCTCTGCTTCTTACACTTAAATCCAAACTTTATTTTTAGTTATCTACTTCAGATTTTGTCACAAACTGCTCATTTGTTAATTATTGTAAACAACTATAGTTCTATTGTTTCATTTCATCCCCTTCAAGAATACCAACTCACAAGTAAGTTTAATCTGATTCTAACGATATTACCTTTTCACAAGATCAGAGGTGCTCCTTGGCCTCCCATCAGTCTGATTCTAACGATATTACCTTTTCACAAGATCAGGGGTGCTCCTTGGCCTCCCATCAGTCTGATTCTAACGATATTACCTTTTCACAAGATCAGAGGTGCTCCTTGGCCTCCCATCAGTCTGATTCTAACGATATTACCTTTTCACAAGATCAGAGGTGCTCCTTGGCCTCCCATCAGTCTTTGAATATTATTTAAAACGCCCGACTGGCGTTTCAAATCACTATAATTCAAATATTTTATATGTCGAATAATAGTCAGTGTTTGGAAATGTTATTTACCTCAAACTACACAGTAAGTTATGTTTAAAAGATTATTTATAAATTCGCCGATGCAAAGCAAAGTACTCACCATTTACAAAATTTTATGTTGGATACATTTTTAAAGCCCACAGAAAATTTGACTTTTACAAGTGTTTTTCTCAAAATAAAAAAAAGAATATCTGCACAGTGCCGTATTGTGTATTCGAGGCTCATTGTTCGCGTTTCGTTGCCACAAAGCCATGTTCCGCACTTTGGAGCCGTGGGTGCGTTATACGAGTGACTGTCAAATCCCACTATTGGATTAGAGTAGGCCAATAATTAGAGGTGTGTGTTGATGACTTGGTCAAGAACGACTACTGCAGATAGCTCTCATATAAGTTTGCTCGAATATCGGGAACAAACAATATATGTGTGTGTGTGTGATCGAAAAGTATCTATAAGTAGCTAGTTCACGCTTCACAACTGAAACACAGACACACATAAAAAATTGTTTTGAACCGTAGAGAGTTTGTTACGTCAACTTTTCACGTCTAATTTAGATGCCGCAAATTAGAGCACGTCAGTGAGAGTTGCTTAACTACATATATAATCCTTCATTAAAATCAACAATAAGCTGGATGCGAAAGTAAGCGATTATCAAGCTGAATCAGGTGTCGTGGTTGTATAATGGTTTCCGTTTCGGCTGAGCTTGCTCATTTAAGTGGGAGTAAATGAGAAAAACTGACTATTCAGACAGATTTGCAGTTGAAAGTTTATGAATTACAAACATTTTTTTTTTCTTTACCCAAGTCAGTACTTAGTATAGTCTCTTAGCGATAGCAGTCACGTTCCTGTTGTTGTAAGTTATTTGCTAACAAACCTGATTAAAAGACATTTAATTCTACGTGAACTTTAATACGAGTACAATTACGTGCAGTTGTATAATACATCTTAACAGGGGAAGTATTTTTGTGGCGAAATAAAACTGACGAATGCCTATAGTCAACTTGCGCCATCTTTTAATAGGCTGTTTAATTTGGCAGCAGAAAATATCTTAATATATTCACTTATGAACCTTCTGTCACCAAAAATTTCATAGTTTAAAATAAATATATATTGGCCCAAACTTATGAAAAACTATTTGTCGCAAATACAAATATTTCTAAATGTTGTTATTTTGACAAGTATATCATACGTATAGACTGTTTTAAGGATAACAAAGTGAATCAGAGACCAAAGATAAGCTTATTTTGTACAAGAAGATAGCATTGTATTTATATACTCATCATTTCTATCTTTGACCTTAACGACCTTGCCATGGTGTTGTTGTTCACTTAGGGTTAATTCTGTTATTGGTAGATCTTTAGTTTCTTCTGTGTCAGAAACTTTACGTATTTGGAATCTTCGCAAAGACTTTTTGAGGACACTATTTTTGGACAATGTTTGAGTACTTTAGGGGTGAGTTGTCTATATACGAGTACGTAATGACCTAAGTCCTCTGTGTCACACTTGATGTATGATAAGCTGATAACTTCCAAATAATTGTGTGTATAAAGTAAAAAAATATAAATGTTATTCAAAATGAAATTGAGAAAATATGATACAATTAGATACAATCAGATCTCAGAAAGCCTTCAGTTACCAAGGGCACTAAGTAAATATATATATAAATGTTATTCAAAATGAAATTGACAAAATATGATACAATTAGATACAATCAGATCTCAGAAAGCCTTCAGTTACCAAGGACACTGAAGTAAAAATATATATAAATTTTATTCAAAATGAAATTGACAAAATATGATACAATTAGATACAATCAGATCTCAGAAAGCCTTCAGTTACCAAGGACATTGAAGTAAAAATATATATAAATTTTATTCAAAACGAAATTGACAAAAATATGATACAATTAGATCTGAGAAAGTCTTCAGTTACGAAGGATACTAAAATAACATGTAAACGATAAGCATTTACTATACAACTTTTCTGACATTTAAATTGTGTTTGAATAAATTGACAGAAGTTTAAGAAATACTAAGAACAACACTTAACTCTCTTTATTTGTTTTATTAAACAATGAAATAAATTAGCATAACCTAAATGTCCATCTCCCTTCATACAATGGTTTAAATACTTATAATCGTTGATTTACATATTGTATTGTTTTTAAACCTACTGTCTAACCTTACAATTAATATTTAAGTAGGATTTAAAAACCTTCATTTTTGGATTCAACTACAGTAGAACATATAATTAATAATCTGACTTTCTTAATCATAATAATTACTTGGACCCTCAGAAGTATTTTGACCGGACAAAAGGTTAATTCTAATTTTCGGGCTTTGATCTCATAAGTCCAAAAAGCTTTACCAGTGGAACGGAATTTGACCAGATAGAAGGAAATAGGTTGTAATAAATGTGGAGTTTCGTGATTAGATAAGCATGACTAATACGTTCTTTGATCAGGGATCTATTATAAAATATTTGTTTTGCGTTATGTATATGGACCACAGTAATATAAACACGGGTTGTAAAATAGATACATTTGTTGATGACCTCCCGGGAAAACGGATACTCAGAAGAATGTTGTCTTGTTTTGTAAGAGTATTAACAAGTATAATTGGTGAAAAAACATGCGAGAAATCTGTTTCAATGCGTAATCTTAAAAAGAATACTTACCTATTGTGTGTGAGAAGAGAAGATAACTGAAGTGTGCATGTTGACAATAAACTTCAAACCTCGGACTCTCTGGTCATACAGGTACAAGAATTGACGGGATACTGGGATCCACCTAAGAAAAATCTTGAATTTAAGAATAAGAAAATTATTAAAAGTTATCGTAAGACTTGTTAGACTTGCTTAGGTTTTAGTTTTGGGTTCTTTATTAGAAGAAGTATATTTTTGTACTAGAGAGGGTATAAAAAAGGTTAAGATATCTGGTTTAACAACAACAACAAAAAAGGTAGACGCGAAAGAGTTTGTTAGTTTGTTTTTATGGATTTCGTGCAAAGCTACTCAAGGGCCTAGCTGTGCTAACTGTCTATAATTTTGAAGTGTTACACAAGAGAGAAGACAGGCAGTCAGACCACCCACCGCCAAATTTTGGGCTACTCTTTACCAACAAAAAAAGTGGGATTGACCGTCATATTATATTGCCCTCATGACTGAAAGGGTAAGCATGTATGATCATGGGATTCGAGCCCAGGATCCATAGATTGCGAGTCAAGTACCCTAACCAACAGGCCATGATGAAAAGAGACTTAAACAGTTGCTCTTGGTTTTATTCAAACGCAGAGAAAACGTGATATGATTCGAGTTTGTAAAAAGTTTTTAAGAGGCTTAAAATTATTTTTCGAATCCTTATTTACTCGGGTCAGGTGTGACTTAGTAGTTAGCGTGCCGGAATATCAGTTTGAATGTCCACGTTTTGCGTCCCGTACTTTGAGTCTTTATGTGCGTTATAAGAATGACAGTTAAAAACAATTATTAGAT
This sequence comes from Limulus polyphemus, assembly GCF_000517525.1. NCBI lineage: Eukaryota > Metazoa > Arthropoda > Merostomata > Xiphosura > Limulidae > Limulus > Limulus polyphemus. Next base: position 6,260 of record NW_013671186.1, read on the forward strand.
TAGAACACCCCCCCAGTCTATCAGTTCAAAATTTGCAAAGCATTTATACGTTAGAATTGTTGCAACATACACTGCTAAAAACCTACCGAACCTGTGAGTGTTTTAATAAAATATATATTTAACAAGAATAAAAAACCGTCATTTTGATTGGTTAATAAACAGCTGCTATGGTTTAGATATGAAAATATTTAGACATGCAAAGAATGAAATATAACAGGGGGAGAAGAAATATTCATGTTGAGTTTATTTCAATTTCAAAAATATGTTGTCGATAAGTAGTTACGCCATTAAAATCGTCGTACTTCACTATAAAAATGTTCTATAACAATCAAAATTAAAGACGTTATGTTTCAGAATCTATAACGGTGGATATTACAATAAAAGATAGAAATGAACCATCAAGAAACATTGGACTTCGTCGTAAACATTTCTCATGGCACAAAAATAAAGATTGTTTTGTTGATTTTTAAACGCAAAGCTACACAGTGGTGATCTGCGCTGTGCCCACCGTAGGTATCTAATCCCTATTTTTAGCGTCATAATCCCGCAAGCTTACCGCTGAGTCACTAGGGAGTTTAATTTGTTTTCATATAGTTCCTTTTCACACAGTTTCATATTTAATGCTGTGTATGTTAAAAGCAGGGGAACTGAATCAAACTTAATGTTGTGTATATTAAAATAAGCAGGATGCCTGAATCATACTTAATTTTGTGTATGTTGAAGTCAGGGCCTGAATCATACTTCATATTGTATATGTTCAAAGTAAGGGGTCTGAATCATACTTAATGTTATGTACGTTAAAAGCAGGGCCCTGAATCATATTTCATGTTGTGGATGTTAAAAGAAGAAGCCCTAAATATACCTTACATGAATGTGTTCCCATCACAGTTCCTTTTTTCTTGTTCTTCCACCAGTCTCTAAACATCACCTAAAATTTGTATCTTACTCAACAAATGAGAACAAAGCCAGTATTCTATAAGCCTAACATTTCAAGTGTTTGATTCTGACGCTAAATTACTTGAAGAAGACGAGGGATGAATACCTCAAATGATTTTGATCACCTAATTCTCCAGAGAGCTATAACTGTCAATACAATACTATTATTTTCGGACTCAAGTAAATAACCTCGTGAGTAAATATTGCAATTTATGGATAAAGAATACGGTCCCAAACTCCAGTAAAATAAGTAGTAAATGTTACAATTACTAAAAGAATACGGTCCCAAACTCCAGTAAAATAAGTAGTAAATGTTACAATTACTAAAAAAATACGGTCCCAAACTCCAGTAAAATAAGTAGTAAATGTTACAATTACTAAAAAAATATGGTTCCATACTTCAAAAAAAAATAGAGTTGTTGTTTAGCACAAAGCTACGATCTGTCCACCACAGGTATCGAAACCCAGATTTTAGAGTTGTAAGTTCTTAAAGTTACCGCTGACACACCGTTCCCAAAGGGAAAGTATATAAAGGTATAAACGTAAGTCTGCTGTCATATTTTTTTGAAAAACTCATGCTCGCAGTAAGAAAGAGTTTGAGTGTTTCTTCCGGCCTTCATTGCATCTTGAGTGTTTCTTCCGGCCTTCATTGCATCTTCTTTTGTGTTTGATTATTAACCTAAACTGTTTCGAAAAGATTCTGAGAAGTTCGTATTCTACTTTACGTAAAAACTGTTTACAGATACTTGGAATTACATTATTTCACTATCTTTAAAATATTTTATTTTATTTATTTGAAGTTAAGCACAAAGCTACACAAGGACTAGCTATGCTCTGCCCACCACGGGTATCGAAACCCGGATGATAGCATTGTATGTCCGCAGACACACCGGGGGGCCTCTTTAAAAGAAGAAAAAAATTTCAGGTGAGGACTTTCGAACTGTTTTGGCTTAGGTCTCTAATAAAAATCTTCCTGACTACGATCCTCATAATGACACCTAATCTCCAGTCTATATTTAAATACTATAGTATTTAAATAACAGTTCGTTATTATTTCATAAACAGTTATACTTTCGTTTCGGTAATGACTGCGTGTATCATATCAATAAATATGAAGTTTAAACGTTTAGCCTGTGGGAAAAAGAAAAAGAGTTAGAAATTAGAAAAACTGAAATTTCCCAACTTCTATGACTTGTTGTGGTTGCTAAGAGAAACACAGGCGTAGGAGTTGATTGCCTGAATGATGTCTCTGGGGTTCTCTGACAATCTAACTCGAGGTGTCTGGGTAATCAGTCTGGCATGGGCAATGACTTTCCTCTCTAACTAACTGTTTCTTCACCAATTACCGTGGCCCTGAATTTAGGATATTATATTAGAGTACGAGACAGCCTAGCAACCGACGCTAGTAACTAGCGGAAGCCTATCACGTCAAATTTTTTATCGCCCTATACTGCGTGGTACAGGAGGAAGCTATGTCTAGCCTTACAGCTGTTGTGCACGGGCGCCACAACGACTCACCCCTTTAGCCCTTGCCATATACACGCGCAAAACATTAACATGTGATTTGATAGTTAGTCACGTTTTTTATCATTACATTTCATCACTTTTTTTATCATTTTAATTATTTTCTTCTTTTGCATCAAGTTTAGTGACATTTCTATGTTTTGTTGTAAGATATATATATACCCGTACATAAAAACATACGACGACAGATTTCTCCCAAATTAGAAAGTACATTTGTGATTTTATCTTCTTTTTTAACAGAATGAATGGGTCGAAACAATTTAAAATGTTAAGTTAGTAAACTACTCTTATTAAAGTCAAACAGGAAGCTTACAGATGCTTGAATAATGTACGCTATAAATCTCGTTATGAAAGGCGAATTGGACGCCCGTTGGTGCTATTATAGAGCTTAGGATTTCGAAGTTAGTGAATCGGGATTAAATCCGTTCGACACTACAAAATATTGTATGCACTTTACGGTTAAGCATAGCGTTGTATAAAATACTTTTGATGCTAAAGATATTCGTACCAACTCGAAAATCGACCAACATATGTATTTATACACACCCTCAACATTTCATTGACAACTCACATAAAATAGTCTTTTTGTTGTTGTTGTTGGGAGGAATGTGATGTGTTAGTTTCAACCACTAAATATTCCCTTGGTTTAAATTTAGATCAGATTACAGGACACTTCTAAGTTTCTAACTTTCCTACGGTTCAGCCGGTAACTCATCATTTAGCAAACATAACTCTGGTACTCGTCGCCTCTATAATTGTTGCCAATCTAGACTCTTATCTGTCGATACACTTGGCCATGACCACTGAACTGGACTTGTAATGATACCGACGTCACAGTAAAGATAAAACTGCCAAGATGTGCTCGTGATTTACCTAGCTGTGATGACGCCAATTCCTGGTTAAATTTTTAACTCTAAAATTAATCTCAGTCATAGACGTTGCTACTGACTTTGGACTTCAACCGCATCCGAAACCTCAAGGAAATTAATTGTTTTATAACTTCGTTTAAACATTACCCTCGTATGATAAAGACACTTCTTTAACTGCAGACAGTAAATACTGTGGTATTATCTCTAAATGTCGATCATTGAACTCCTTTCGTTAATTTACAAAACAGATCATTAAGTAATTTCCTAAACACCCCCGAAAATATTTTACTGTTACGCCACTGGTTCCAGCTTGTAAAAGGCTTATGTGGGAAAATCGCCTGGAGAACAATCCTTAGCAGTCTTGTTTCTCGTCTCTGTGTCATCTGATCGTGTCAAAACTTACTTATTTATAAGCTATACTATCCTTGGTATATTAACTACATTCAATCTTTTAAACTTCATTGAAAAGTGGTTTTCTTCTTTAAAATTCTTCTCTACATTTAGACACCGTTTAAATAATAAAGGTATTTGCATCTTTTTGTAACACTGTTTATGCTTCTCTTTTTGTACACAAGTACCACTAACAGCTACCAAACACTTTTTTCAAAATATCCTGGTTTGCAGAGAGAAACTTGCTGTTTCTAACGTGCCTGATGAGCCTTAATATTGAGCGAAAAGCTTCGTCATTACTGAGAGTGAGGTTTAAATGTTGTTATGCATTCTTCTTTAATTCAACCATAAGTTTTTACAATTAGCTTTGTTTTAATTATTACATAAGAAACAGTACATGTGAACACTGGTAGAGACGAATGTATGGAAAGCTTGTGAATTATTTTTATCCTTCATGACGTAATTTGTTTTATATCTTCGAAAGGTGAAATCCACGTTTCATCACGGTTGTTAAGCGCCCCACCCCAATTGTTTGTAGTTAATATTTTGTGACGATTATGTTAAGTTGACCATACATAATGACATCAATATGTTTCTTATCGTATCATTTACCTGAATCCAATTTTACGTTTTAAACCTTAACATATTTTAGCGACACACTTAATATTTTTAATTCGTACAAAACAAACAAAAACAAAAGTTGACCTTGAACAAATTTAAAAGTTACTAACATATCTTTACCAATTTAAAATCGATATTAAAAAAACTTATAATTTTGACAATGTTTTTCTTTCTCCTTATTTATATTTCAAAAACCTACTTTCTTCGCTGCCCTCTAAGCAAAGCACGTAAATGGAGGCTTTTTACCGTATTTACGGGACTTATGTTTAGGGATTAACTGAATGAGTGATCAGCACAGGGCTGACACTAGGGAGGCTGATATGTCGTTCGCCCCCTCCAGCTAATTCAGTCCATTAATCTAATTTGAGACTTATTTTAGATTTGGCCCTATTATATGTTTCATTGCCCTCCCCCTCCCATTTAACAAAAGCTGTACCAGGGACTGAATCAGAAAGAAACATGGTAAATATGTGGAGTGACGTTGACGAGGGCTAGTTTGTATATTCGGCTGTACCAGGGACTGGATCAGAAAGAAACATGGTAAATATGTGGAGTGACGTTGAAGAGGGCTAGTTTGTATATTCGGCTGTACCAGGGACTGGATCAGAAAGAAACATGGTAAATATGTGGAGTGACGTTGAAGAGGGCTAGTTTGTATATTCATACTGGAAGAAATTTTTTTTTGTATGTCCGCAGTTATATAACACCTGTGAAGAATATAATTCTACACTTGAAACAAATATGGGATGTAAGACCGATTAAAAAATTAATTGTCCAAGACTTCGGCTATTTAAACCACCATCGCAAAAAGTTACTTCTTTAAACCTTTCAGGACTGGGGCTGTGTCAGATATACCCGCTGATTTGTAGTTTCTCACAATGAAATTGGAGAACCGTGGATTATTTTTTGAAATTAATTATGGTGAACTGTTAATTAATTTTAATTTAACCAAAACTGTGATTCCCTGTTTTCAACATCTTAAATCAAATTTAGCTAATCACAACTTTATAAGCAGTGCTGATGAGTTCCTTATCATCTGTTTTAGTTGTGCACAAAGCTACACAATGGGCTATCAGTGATGTGACCACTACGGGTATCGAAACCCGGTTTTTAGCGTCGTAAGTCCGCATACTTACCGCTGTGCCACTGGGGGGAGGGGTATCATCTACGAATTATTTTAAAACTAAATTAACCAAACCAAAATATCTTCATTCTCTATAATAATAATAATAAACGAAAAAAACAAAAACAGACGCCGCTTTGTGTTCAATTAAACAGCGAGGTGAGATAGATGGCGAAGAAAATACTGTCCTACTAGCTTCAATCCATGTTATTCGCTTTGTACACTACGTAAGTACACATCAGCAAAATATGGCGCCATCGGGCACGTGTACACTCCAAGAGACGCTTAGATAATCATTTTCACCGTCTATGCATTTTAATCCAAATCTCCAATCAATGCACGCAGGAAATATAACCATAACTTCATTCCTTGTTGACGGAACGTAGCTTTTATCTCTGGAAAGCATATATTCACAGATTACGAAAAACTACGTCATGAAAGATAAAAACGATTCACAAGCTATAACTTGACATTTACAAACATTCATATCCGCCAAAGTACCCATATCGTGTTTCTTATGGAATAATTAAAACACAGGTAAGTTTATCTCCGTTTAACAGGAGTTTGGAAGAAACGTAAACAAGGAGTGTTTATGACGGTCACACCATTTCAGCAAAATCTTGGGAGAAAGAAGGGGGGGGGGAATTGAATCCTAATTTCTATAAAATACTTGAACTATTGTTGACGTAGCACGTTTCGGAGTTCACACATCGACTAAAATAACAACCGTATTTTTCGGAATACAAGACGCCCCCTTATTTTGAAGACAAAGTTTTGGGGAAAAAAATTACACTCGCATTTGAAAGATTTTTATTGAATACAAATTCAATTTGATACTTTAAAAATTAGTATATATTGTTATAAACACAAAAGAGCTCAAAACATCAAAATAAGAAAATACCGTAAATCAAAAAAAGGTTTACTGTTATTTAGTTTGATTCAAAACCTACAAAATCTTCATTGCTTTCACTGTATTTTTTATTATTTAGGGAGCATTATAAATAGTTATGTTAATAAAAGAAAAAACTACTATTGTTATAAATAACACATTCAATTGAGCTGAACTATACATGCCTATT
>NW_013671186.1:13256-60074 GCF_000517525.1 Limulus polyphemus
CTTCTGTTTATGTATATTGTCATATGTTTCAAAGGTTTTTATTTTGGGGTCATTAGGGGGACAAAATTTTATTTTTTCAGGGGGGGGTGACAAAATTAACACTTTCATGTCAATGAGAGTCATAATGTAGAGAATGTCAAATTCGTAAAAGACCTAATTATGATATTCCAGGTGGTAACTGCTGGGGTACAAAACAATTTATTGGAGGAGGGAGAGATCTGCCCCACGCTACCTTGGACATGCCCCTGGTTACATGACGTTAGCAGAACTTGGTTTTACGTAAGGTTGGTAAATTGTTTACTGTATAATCAATATGTCTATATATATATATATATAAACAATTAAAATCGAAGGAATACAAAATAGTAATATTTTACAAAACAAAATAAAATGACGAATACCTTCTTTAAACGTGTGTATAAACTGTAGACCTAGTGAATACAAGATAGTAATATCTTACAGAACAAAATAAAATGATGAATACCTTCTTTAAACGTTTGTATAAACTATAGATCTAATGAATACAAGATAGTAATATCTTACAGAACAAAATAAAATGATGAATACCTTCTGTAAACGTTTGTATAAACTATAGATCTAATGAATACAAGATAGTAATATCTTACAGAACAAAATAAAATGATGAATACCTTCTTTAAACGTGTGTATAAACTATAGATCTAATGAATACAAGATAGTAATATCTTATAGAACAAAATAAAATGATGAATACCTTCTGTAAACGTTCGTATACACTATAGACCTAGATAAAGTTCTTTAGAAGCGTTCTTAACTTTGACTTTTAGCGGTTTTATCTGTGGTATTTGTAAGTTTATGTTTGCCTAAGTAATACTAACAGCTAAAGTAATGTAAATAAGGAGATATCAGCTAATTCATACTGTAAATTCTTTGAATAACTCCAGAAGAGTTTTCATTTCAGGAGATTGCGCGATGTTAATTTGTCAGAAAAATATAAGTACAATATACAGTATCTATAAACACACAGGAGTTAATATTCCTTATGCATGACTTGATATCTACACGTGTACAAACTATGTGTTTATTTTTACGTATTTAAGATAAAATTATAATACAAATTAACTACAGCCTATATATTCAAATAGGTTTATTTTTATGGCAGTCACTTCATGTGCATGAAACTTTGATATGCCAGAAGTCGTATCGCGGGGCGAATTTTCATTCATAACTGTAAACGTTCTAGTAATGTGAAAGTGGATACTTTACTTCCTTCCCCCACACCTCTTTTTGTCCCATTCAGATGCTTTACCCCACACCCACACTGATATTATGTCTCACGGCTGGGGTCAAGATGCTGTAGACATCCCCTGCTTTGCCATGTGATTCTGAAAGTAATTCAAGATCTTGTTTCAAAACCATAGTTTCGTAAGAGAAATCGTAATGTAAAATACACGGGGAAGACTTTAGAAAAAATGAATAGCATTTTTAAATATTGTGCCAAATGTTTTGTGTAAAACTCAAGTTTGGCTATTTCCTTGCGATTCAAAATTTTAATGTTATTATTGTAGCTAACTCACCTCTAATAAAACTTTTCTTTCCAGTTCAATATTACTCTTTTATTAAAAATAAATATGAAGCACAATCTACCACTTTGTCATTGAGTTAAACCGGTTTCGAGTAATTCAACCCCTCATCAGTGATTCACCACTTTGTCATTGAGTTAAACCGGTTTCGAGTAATTCAACCCCTCATCAGTGATTCACCACTTTGTCATTGAGTTAAACCGGTTTCGAGTAATTCAACCCCTCCTCAGTAATCCTGGACAAAAGAAAATCGAAAAACGAGACCAACTAGGCTTCTTTTAGTGATGTACTCTGTATGACAGAAGTTTCATAGCGCTTGTTTCAACAGTCTGATCACACAGAAGTCCATGGGTGCTGCAGCTGGCGACTTGACCAATATGTCTTTGTATGGAATTGCAGGAATATCAATTTCATTCTCCAGCTTCTTGAAGTATGCAGCGGTTGAATGGATATTTCATGGACGCTTTTGACCAGAGGCATCTCTACGCACTTGCATACAGGGCCCATGCCTCGATTCTCCTTGACAGTGATCCAAATCCCCAGTTGGTGTCTTGAAAAATCAGAAAAGAAAACCGTGATCGATATCATACTGAAACGGCGAAAATTTCTGCGCCTATGTGCCCGAACCCCGAATCTTTTAAGCAACAAGCGAAGCCTCTGCTTTTGACGTACGTCGTTTTTTACAGACGAAGATCTTTCTTGGTTATGTTCTGTAGTATTTCCTTGGGCGCGTGGATGGCTTTTGCCGCTGGCTTTTGTGTTCGTGGATTCTCACCTGTAACAAGACGTCTCACTGTGCTTACCATGACTTGGGTACGACTTGTTATAGGTCTCTTTCTGTATGCACTTAGTTTTTAAGTTGATTCACATTACTTCATTTTCGAATGCCATTAAATGCAAGAGACGATACTAAATCTGTTGAATATTTTGTGTTATTACATATTCTTCCCACATGTGATGACATTACTCACGAAATGCCAAACAATTTCGAAATGTATTGTTCTGATACATGCTGCTCCATCGTGTGTTTTATATCGGCTATAGTTGTTATGTAGCTTTTCATATATTTTATTAATGTTCAACTCTCTGTATATTTATGGTGTTTTTTAACAGAATTTTACTCAGTGCAGTGAATATATTCATCTTGCCTGCTGAATAACTTGTCTTGTCTGTTCGATTTAACCATTTAAATACTTCTCCTGACCGAAGAGAAGGCACAACATTCTGCTGGCCCGCCAGTTTCCTTACTGAAACCGCCTGGCATGTCCTAATTAGGGCGCCCGACTCGCAATCTGCGGGCCGCGGGTTCGAATCTCCGTCATGCTCACCTAATCATCCGTGGAGGTGTTATAAAGTGACACTCAATCCCACTATTCGTTGACAAAAAGTAGCCCATGAGTTGGCGATGGGTGGTGATAAGTAGCTGCCTTCCCTCTAGTCTATCACTGCTAAACTAGGGACGGCTAGCGCAAATAGCCCTCGTGTAACTTTGGGCTAAATTCAAAACAAACAAACCTTAATGAGACTGGAATTACTACGGAGGGATGAAATTCCCCAAAATTGGTATTATTCGGTAACAAGTGATAAATCGAATTATAGATTAGGCTTCATATTCACTTCTAGTAGCCCCCCAGTGGCAGAGCGGTATGTCTGCGGACTTGCAACGCTAGAAACCGGGTTTCGATACCCGTGGTGGGCTGAGCACAGATAGCCCTTGTGTAGCTTTGTGCATAATTAAAAACAAACAAACAAACACTTCTAGTATCTTAAATAGTCTGTGCGCTGAAAAATTAGTAGAATTGATGCTAAATATTCGTCACATACGATGTAAATATATGTTCAATGTGGCGAGGAAAAGACATCTGAAAACAATATGCATAAAATTTCACTTTTATAGTTGAAATACGTCATTAATACGCTTTCTTTTTTTTTCCTGTTCGATATTCGTCTTTAATATACTTTATCTTTTTCAGTTTATGATGATCATATTTTTGTTATAACGGTTTTAATACACACATTCCTTTCCACTTCGAACTATCCATGACATAACGGTTTTAATACACACATTCCTTTCCACTTCGAAGTATCCATGACATCTGTTTTCTTAATACACTTCATATCTGGCCGGTTCAAGACTTTTCGCGCAACTATCGACACAAATATTATGTTCAAATTCGTTAGTTTAAGTCCCAGTGCTTTAACTATTTGTGCAAATAAGTGTAATTTAGAAATTACCGAACTGTTTTGCACAAATCTGACATATGTATAAGAATAATGACCGTTTATACCTGTTATTGATCATTCAAAAACCCTTCTTTTTAAAAGTTGTTCTGTTTTGGCCAGAAAATTAACTTAGACGATACAAACTTTGTGGCACAATTAGTTGTTTGTCTTCTCCATCTTATTTACATTATCTTTCTGGAGATGAACGTAGCACAGTGGTTAACGTATCGGACTGTAAATCAGAGAGTCCAAGAAAATCACCCCACACACCTTTTGGGCTCTGACTGACAGTCTAATCCCACTATCTGATTAGAGTAGCCCAAAAACTGGCTGTGGGTACTGTTGACTACAGTTGCTTTCCGTTTAGTGTACCAACTCAAACTTAGGGACGGCTAGCTCAGATAGCTCTAGGGTATATAGACAAACAGAAACAAATAATTTAGTAAATCGCGTTAAAACTCGTTAAATGTGATCATATGCAGGTTTAACCAAATGTATGCCTAATAAAGAAACCTTACTCAGACTGATGGGTAAAACTTTTTATCATATATACGGTGGTGGAAAAACGTCGGCATTACAGAGTGACATTTGTTAATGACCGCTCCCATTTTTTAAAAGCTCTGTAATGTGTACTTTTTCTACACTATGTTAATATGTTCCATAAACACTTGCGGACATGGCAATACATTGTAGTCTATCAATACGACAGTACTTGAAGTACGTAGTAGAATTGATGCCATATTTCTTCTTTGATGTCGAGATTTACAAATAGGCAAAAATTGAAATAAAATTAAACTTTAGAATCCATGAGTTATACGTATAATGCATTGTCTCGGCCATATTTTACATTGAGACTTCTTTATCAGAGTGTAAAAAGTAGAGAGCTTGTGTAACTTACTTCGTTTTCCGATATTTCTACATGTAAAACACGTTCGCTTCGCATGATTTTCCTGTAACTTATTTTTCATCTTTCGGATGTTTATTTATTTTTCGGCTTGAACCCACTCAGAACGAGTGAAATTTTCAAGGAGCCAGCTCGTCAGAGAATACACATTCCAGACTGACTCATACTTTTCGGAGTGAACAAACTGCATGTGTGGTGCACAAGAGGTCGGTGTCGCAACCTCCGAGGTTTAAGGTCAACGAACGTGGCCCCTGTACCAGCAGGCAAAGCGCTCTGGAGCTGTATGTGCGTGGGATCAACAGTCTCCTCGAGACGCCATTATTCTGAGGGAACACCCGGAGCGTTTCGGCGTGTCCTGAGTCTTTTGCTCTCAACCTAGGTTTGTGTAATGTGCATTGAGTGCATATGACATTAAAACAACTAGGCACCAAAGCTAGTTTTGTAAATTCATTCGAAACGCATCGAATAGCACTTTCAGATTAATGGATTTCTATATGTCTGGACATTATAATCGTAACTTTAATTGACCCCATAAAAAAATCGAACCAGAAATGCTTCAAATATGAAGTTGACGCAAACTAACTATTTATTGCAAAATATTATTTAAATAATATTCCTTTTTTTACTAAACTTATTTGAATAAAATCTTATGTGCGCTAAAATAATATACATACATCCATTGTTAGACCTTTACAGACGATTGTGTATTTACAACATAGCATTTTTTAGACCTTTAAGGACGATTGTTTATTTACAACACAACATTTTTAGACCTTTAGAAACAATTGTGTATTTACAACACAACATTGTTAGACCTTTAAAGACAATTCTGTATTTACAACATAACAATTTTAAACCTTTAGAAACAATTTTGTATTTACAACACAACATTTTTAGACCTTTAGAAACAATTGTGTATTTACAACACTACATTTTAAGACCTTTAGAAACAATTGTGTATTTACAACACAACATTTTTAGACCTTTAGAGACAATTGTGTATTTACAACACAACATTTTTAGACCTTTAGAGACAATTGTGTATTTACAACACAACATTTTTAGACCTTTAGAAACAATTGTGTATTTACAACACAACATTTTTAGACCTTTAGAGACAATTGTGTATTTACAACACAACATTTTTAGACCTTTAGAGACAATTGTGTATTTACAACACAACATTTTTAGACCTTTAGAAACAATTGTGTATTTACAGCACATTTTTAGACCTTTAGAAACAATTGTGTATTTACAACACAACATTTTTAGACCTTTAAAGACAATTGTGTCTTAACGGCGTGGGTTCTAATATTAATCAACACAGTAACAGTATTAATCATAACGTTTCTAAATGAGTAGTATCCTACTGTAAAAATCTCTTCAATTTTTGAATAACACTCAGTCGTCAAGTGGAAACGTACTAGAACTGCCATTAATAACAGTCGCCATAACTCTTAAATAGGTGAGCGAGCAGGTTATATTCTGTTTATCCATTCTTTTCCTATTATAAGATGGGAATATAGAGAGGGGAATAATAATCCTTGAAGATGGCTTGAATGGGTAAGGAAGAAAACCTTTAATATAAGTGATGACAAAACCTTGTCGAAACGTTGTACATTTGCTGTTATGTTAAACTTATATTAAAGATTTTCTTCATTACCCATTCAAGCCGTCTCCAGCCATTATTAATCTCAAAGTGGGTTCCTCGTCATCGAATTTGAAAGAGAGGGAAGGTTTACCGCAAACAAAACATTTTCAAACTCATTTTTGAACGTATTTCATAGAATCAACTTAACTATTACCCCAAATTTTGAACGTCTGATTAAACAAATACAAACATACACGAGAAACACTTGGAAAAATTCAAACAACAAGCCATTTCGTTGTTAACAATAAACGACTGTTGGTAACAGCTTTTCCAAACAAGAAAATATGCACAGTTAGTGTCTTTTGCAAACCCTGTAATTCAATCAGTGTCGAAGTGAACAAAACAAGCCCCACATTACCCAGACGAACAGACGGAAACGCCAATTGCTTTAGATGGATGGATGCTAGAACGCGGTTTCCAAATGGTAGACAGTATATTGTTACAGAGCTCCCGCGTGGAGTGGAAGAAACTTATTACCAGCGACTGTGGCGGGCTCTTTGTACGATCCTCTCTTCTTTCTGTTCACCGTGAGAAAGCGGCTCTTAAAGATACTTGACGGAGATCGTTTACTTTAAAGACAACTATCAGCTTGTAACATGATTAACTAGATTTTATTGGTTTAGCTAACGATAGTGTAGTTTTGAAGAAAACAACTTACTTGTAATCTGTTTCGTATTGAATTCCTTCAGAAATTGCTCTATAGCCCCAATGTTGCAGTTTTTCGTACGTGTTTATCTTTTCGTACTTTCCGCTATTACTTTAATAATGTTACCGCTCATATTTTGGGCGGTGTCTTCTAGTGCTTTACGATCGAAAAGTGTTTTCCTATTTGCATGTCTGTCCAGAAAAAAATTAAGAAAAATTCAATGAATTCATATCCACGAAAATCACTGTAGTGTTGTTAGACATGTTATCCAAAGATTAAATTTTTCAAGTAAATTTATTTCTACAACAGGTGTTCAAGCCAACAGCTAACGTTTTTGTGTTCCCTAAGTAGGGTATAATATATTATAGTATAGAAAACTATATTACTGATCACACTATTTAGTATATCGTATGTCATTACTTTTATTTATTTTTATTAGTGTATTTTTATTACAAAGATGTTATTTTTTGCATTGTTAGCATAATATATAGGTAGTTTGGACTTACATAAGCTGGCCTAGCCTCGTGGGATATTGTTGGGTTTATTGTCAAAAACATTGTTAACAACAAAGGCACCCAACTGATGAAACAATGCATTCTAACCTTTATAAGTTGAAATGTAAGAAGAGTGGCATTTAGCTATACTGATCGCCAGATTGGTTTTTAGTTTAGCCCTAAATGCATAGCTTGCTTTGACCAGATGTTAATATTAATTAGTTGTTCTTCATTAACAACATTTTATAGCTTTCGGAAAATAAAATCTTTAAAACTTACATAATATTGCTAGGTATATTTTGTTCCTGGGTACAAGATTCGGAGTCAAATATCCGCTAATAAAATCAAACTAGAAATGTTTAAAATTATAATATTGGTAAACTGCTTGAGCCTGATTCTCATTCAATTGTAAGTGAATTAAAATTGGCGCTCATCCATCTGACATTACAAATCATAATGATTACCATAATTTTTAAATCAGTGAGTAGTTTCTACTTATAAATACACATTTTTTTTTTACTGCTCATTCTTTCTTTATTTTAAATATTATGTCTTTTCGTGTCTGTGGACTTACAACGCTAGAAACCGGGCTTCGATACCCGTGGTGGGCAGAGCACAGATAGCCCATTGTATAGCTTTGGGCTTAACTTCAAACAAACTTTTCAGGACAAAATATTAAAGGCATTTGATAGTTTCAACCCGAACGGTATATTAAGCAGCCAGATCAGGTACCCTAAAGTTCCGGAATGACCGTTCCTGTTTCAGACCTGCTTACCAAAGGAAGAGCAGTCCGGCAGTAACTTTTTTTTTAATTTGAAAGAATTCTAATTGTATATCTGATGAGGAACAATGTACGAAATTCATAAGGTGGTTTCCAAACTAATGTTCGAAGGTTGTTTACAGAACGAAAAACCTTGGATTGCATAACTTTTATCAATGTTAGCCAAAAAAAAACAAACTTTAAGAGTTCCGAGAAATATATAATAAACATGTTCTTGATTCTCACCTTCCCTTAATTTCTTGGAAAACTTCAAAACTTAATTAATTAAGAAGAACACAAATTTTTCTTTGAAAAAACCTGTTGAAAGTCTTATAATACAAGTTCTAACTTCCAAGGTCTTGTATGCCCGAAGTGTGAATAAGCGTAGTGTTATTAATTAACAAGTAAAGGTAACCAACAAAATATTTATCAATGTGTTTTACCAAGTACTAGTTGTGTTTCTTGATATATTTACCAACAATAAATTCCAAACCATAGGAATGCATCATTTTCGTTTTTTTTTTTGTTTTTTTTTGGCATCAAAGCTTAAAAATAATTAGAACCAAACATCACGACAAAATCCCGAAGAAAATTAATAATAGGACTATAATATGCTTTTATAGACAGACATACGTTGAGTTGAAAAAATACTTCGGCGAAAACTTTTAAAATGAACCCAATGCAGCTAAGTATATAACCATAATCCCAGAGAAAAGAAACTAACAATATTGCAAATTACGTTAATTTGTGTATTAACGTAATTGGCGCCACTCATTAGTTCCTGATGACGAGAGTATATAGAGAACATTCTATATCTCGATGAAACATACATGACAAATTGTTGTTTTTTATCATCACGTGTAAATTCCAGCCTATTACGAATGTTATATTATATTACGAGTTATATTGTGACGATCAATTCCATTATTAGTTGGTAAAAGAGTAGCCCAAGAGTTGTTGGTGGGTGGTGATGACTAGCCACTACTAAATTAGGGACGGCTAGCGCAGATAACCCTCGTGTAGTTTTGCGCGAACTTCCAAACAAACTATCAGTTCCAAATTAAGGATAGATAGTGCATATAGCCCTTGAGACGTTTTGCCAAGATATCCGGAAAAAAGAAAAAATTGCATAGAATATATTTATACCGGGGTTTTGTCCTCGATAATTTTACTAACTGTTTAAAAATATCTTTGTAGTAGTACACATACATATATACACAAATGACAGTGAAAAAACGACAGGGCGTTCCAAAAGATTTAAGTGAAAATATTTATTACTTCTCTACTTTAATATTAGTTAACAACCAGCAGGGAAAGTCTGAAACGTGAAACTGTTGGAATAAGACTTGTTCTCTGAAAAGACGTATTGAAGAAAACGTTTTATTTAAAGTTTTTTTTTCTATACTTTCATCTATAAACCATAATATCTACAAAGTACAAAGTAGTCTGTAGTTGTGTTAGAGTTTTGTTGAGAAAGATTAAAAAGGCAAAAAATAAATGTCGTGAATGTTTTGAATTGTAGTAACGTAATGCGTTGACCATGTTATCGAATTAAAGCTTGTGATGAAACTGTTTGAATTGTAGTAACGTAATGCGTTGACCATGTTATCGAATTAAAGCTTGTGATGAAACTGTTTGAATTGTAGTAACGTAATGCGTTGACCATGTTGTCGAATTAAAGCTTGTGATGAAACTGTGTATCCTATACAACTTTGGTATATCCACGAATAACCAGTATTTCACACGCAAAAAAAACAACACGAATAACATTCGAAATTCCCTTCTCGTTGCTATTTAGCAACGTGCTGATGAAAGACTTCACAGAAAATCATATGCAATGAACTCCACTTAAATTGTAAATATACCTCATGGGCTTAATGTCTGTGGAGTAAGGTTACGCCAGTTCTAGGTACAATTGATGAACTCCACTTAAATTATAAATATACCTCATGGGCTTAATGTCTGTGGAGTAAGGTTACGCCAGTTCTAGGTACAATTGACAAATTCCACGACTCACCTAAACACACGGCTAACCAATTCATAATTAAAAACAGAACAAAAAAACAGTTTTGTTGCTGATGTGTAAGAAACCACACGTCACACTGGTAATTATTATACTACATGACAAACAACACTAAATAGTGTAAATATGGAGGTACAAACTGCTTCGTTACTGATGTGTAAGAAACCACATGTCACACTGGTAATTATTATACTACATGACAAACAACACTAATAGTGTAAATATGAAGGTACAAATTGTTTTGTTACCAAAATGAACAAAACAAGGATACAACTCAAAAGAAATTCAAATTCCTACAACCAAATTTGATGGTTCTTTTTCCTAACCTCCAGTAATGTGATTTTCTTAGCTAATCTTCTGTGTGGCATCTTTCAAGAAATTAGTGTAAAGTTTATTTGAACAAATTGGCAATCGTTTAATTTAAGATGGAGATTAAAATTACACTAAATAAAATATTTATGTCAATATAAGTCCATGAAAACAGCTGAATTAAATTACACTAAATAAAATATTTATGTCAATATAAGTCCATGAAAACAGCTCAATTAAATTACACTAAATAAAATATCTATGTCAATATAAGTCCATGAAAACAGCTCAATTAAATTACACTAAATAAAATATTTATGTCAATATAAGTCCATGAAAACAGCTCAATTAAATGACACTAAATAAAATATTTATGTCAATATAAGTCCATGAAAGCAGCTCAATTAAATTACACTAAATAAAATATCTATGTCAATATAAGTCCATGAAAGCAGCTCAATTAAATGACACTAAATAAAATATTTATGTCAATATAAATCCATGAAAACAGCTCAATTGCTTGAAATAAAATTCGAATATTCAACTTGAATGCCACCTTCTATACACATGAGTTAAACAATCAGATCAAACACTACTAGATTTTAGGTATAGTCGCCCCTAGTTTTGAACTATACTACCCACTTGCTAAAAGAGTTTTATCCAGTTATTTCAAACAAATAGAGATTAACTGTCACTCAGTTTTATAACGTTTGTCTTTTGTAATTAAGCACAAAGTTACACAATGGGCTATCTGTGCTCTGCCCACCACGAGTATTCTAGCGCTGTGCCACTGGGGGGCGTTTTATAACGTGCCCACAGCTGAAAATGCAGAGAACGTTCAGAGGCATAATCTCTCGAACTTTAGATCTCCTGACCCGCAGCCCGACACGATAATGATTAGGCCACCTCCGGTCATAATATGTATTTCTTCAACCTTTTCCAATATTAGAAATTTCAGCACTCTTTCGCATGTGTTTTTAAACTACATAGGCTTTTCCTGTGCACAGTCCTTTAAAAAAAGAAACAATAATAATAAGAACTTCTCTGTTACCACAGGAAAACATCAACGGGAAAGATTTGTTACTGCTAACATGAAAAAGTGATACTGCGATTTCAGATAATAATGAACGTTCAAATTTAACATTACGTTTACATACTTTATAATTTGTCCTTATTGTACAATATCATGATTCGTTCATTAAGTTTTGATTTGCATTTTTTTCTAGAATATAGTTTAACTTATATGATTTATGATTATTTTATTTTATTTCGCGTGGTTTTGCAAAGAGGAATTTTTCGTTTTTTATTATTGAATATGAATTTTCAACTAACTAGTATTATTTCAATGTTGTTGTATTTTATTTTTATTATCATCCAACTGTTATTATCATAGAACGTTCACGTGATGCTAGCAAAATAGTGTTAAGTAGTCCCCCCCCCCTCTTACCCTGATGTTGGAAGGTTTAGTTAATTAAAGAATACTTGATGAAATTTTGGTTAATCCAATTAAATTTTAAATTAGAAAGAATGGGTAAAAACATTATCTGCAATCAAAATTATTTCCTTGATATGGTCCGGTGATTAGGGCGCTCGACTTGCAATCTGAGGGTCACGGGTTCGAATCCCTGTCCCACTAAACATGCTCGCCCTTTCAGCCATGGTGGCGATATAATTTGATTGTCAATCCCACTATTCGTTGGTAAAAGAGAAGCCCAAGAGTTGGCGGTAGGTGATGATGATTAGCTGCCTTCCCTCTAGTTTTTCACTGCTAAATTAGGGACGGCTAGGACAGATAGCCCGCGTATAGCTTTGTGCAAAATTCAAACCAAACAATTTCCTTCATATCTGTTAGGCTAATGAAGCACACTATCGAATTTCCTTTACTGCATACAAATAGCATTCGAGATTAGTTTGTTATGGAAGGAGAGACATCATTAAAATTAACGGGCGGTAGACAGAAAATTCATATATATATCAAAGATGTTGATGCTATACTATTATATAACAGACCAATTAAAAAGAATGTCGAAAAACAACACAACATCTGCAAGTCAAACATGATTTCCATTACATTCGCTTAATGAGACTGTTGTGTTCGTCAGCTTAAGGCTTTTTACACCCTTACAACAACAATTTATTAGTTTATTAAAAGTTGTTGCTCTTTCTCGGATAGAAAATTCAATAATATAACAGTATATTAGTTTCACTGTGTATTCCAGGTCTCAGAATTGTGACTAAATTTAGTTGCTAAAAGTTTATTATATAATAATTAAAAAACTATTGCTATTAATAGACTATGTATCTTGTGGTAAATGTAGTCTAGACATTTGTATGAGTTCATCCCATCCACAGCAAACAAGTTAGTTATTAACATGGGCATTAAAATCCAGCCCATATACAAACCCGGGGTGATTTTCTAATACATGAGGGACTGATGGAAAAACCTTCCAATTTCAGAATCTTGTTGAAAAATAATATGGTGTTTTCCCCTCATATGAAGTCCTTATTAGCTTCTGTGTCTCGATCCTGAAGTTAGGCCCGAGGTTGAGCTTTATTTGTGAGAGCGGAAGACTGCAGACTTACCCGATAACCACTGTTTCAGGTCACAGGACATACTTGTGTCGTTCCCCAACTAGTGGTCGTCCCCGACACTATGATATTTTCTTCTTCACTATTTGATTATATTTATATCCTTACGCCGGACATGAACCCGAGATATGCAACACGCCATACAACTGAGCTGAATGGGTAACCCCCAACGTTCGCTAGTAACGCTCTTTTTAACTACTCAGACTACCATACACCAACAATATCGTTATACATGTAACATAGATTTTCTTTCCTATTATTATAGACAGAACAATGAAAGCCAGAACAATTAGTCAACATTTCGAACATAATTTGAACGAGGCTATATCGGGTATACAAAGTATCAATTTAAACATCTCTGGTGACCTGTGATAGATCACCCGTGCGTGTACTGCTGAACTCTATAAATATAAAGTGGAAGTCCTTTCAGTAGCAAGTGTCCCTTTAATAAATGTCACGATGTTTTGATGTTCAGATAACGCTGGTCAGCGCCATCTGAGTACAACTATGTGAATACAATCGCTAAAGCATTTTCTATACGACCAATGTATTAAAACATTACGGATGCGGAACTAATAAACAAATAACGTCCGTTTTTAATGGTCTCCCTGAGAAAACGTAACTACCAACCAAATTAGATCAAATACAATTTGTTTAGGAAAATATTTCTGTCTGCCAACATATTACAACACGTCCACGTGCCTAGCAAAGGTGACGCCATCGTTCTTAAGTAATCCTTGGCATAGATCATAAAGCGAGTATTGAACTACGTGTCTAAAAAGGTCGAAGTCCCGCAGTTCTTGTGAAATGTAGTCTAGGATATTCCAATTATTCGAAATTTTCTTAATGCCTTTTTAAATTAATAACAAAATATCATAACTCTTAATTTACTTATTCTGCCGAATTGTTTTTTAATCTTATAGGCACAAAATGGAGGTCTTATATCACCTTCACGAGTAACTAACTTTTTTTCTTTCTCTCTTTCTTAAACGTTCTTTTCTACACTGATACACAACTTTACTGGAAAGAGTACTTCTGCACTTTGAGGTTGCATAAAGGCGTTACATAAAAAGCAGTCTTCAAGGCTACCGGATGGTGAATTGAATGGCCGGCCTTGAACTAAGCAACGCCAGCACTGTAACCTAGCAACAGCCAATCAGTGGACTACCTGAAACCTTGAAAAGGTCTGATACACTACAAAATATTTATTTTATGTAGTGAAGTCCATCGTAATTCATTTGAGATTGTGAGAGAGGTGTTGGAAACCACAGAAGTCGATAAATATGTAGCAGCAAACACAATGTAACTTTATTCACATACATAACACCATACCAATAAGTTATGTAGCAGCAAACACAATGTAACTTTATTCACATACATAACACCATACCAATAAGTTATGCGTTCGAAAAGGTTCCATAATATTTTGTGATATACACTTTTAAACAGCAGTTGTGGTAGTTTCATCACTTATTTTCACCAAAATTAGCAAAAAAAAAATATAAAACAGACTTGTGTTTTATAGGTTTTAAATTTTAGCATAACATTTATATTTACATGTTTGTATTTAGCTTGTTTAATCTCAAATATGGTACGTAATGAATTTTTAGAACATATTACTTGTAAAGATTATACTTTGTTTCGTATTTGTATATTTTATCTTTGTCGCCAGCATCACCCACCACTCACTGAGGGTTTAACTGCTACCACTCTTATAAACTCACCCACAGCTTACAGTGTGGGAAGTAGTTTGTTTTCGAACCCGACACGCCAACTCCGAAATCCTAAGCTCTGCCACAGGGCTAACCTTTGGTAGATTTTCTTCGAGTTTGTCTGCAAAATTTGGGTATGATAAACTTGTCCACAAGAGAGCGAAGATCTCTGGATGACATATTCTAGAGGAAGAGGTCTGGGAGAAGCCAAGGGGTTAGGGTGCACTTTCATCTTTGAGTGCGTTATAAGATTGACATTATTTCCTCGTATTCGGTTCAAAGATGCAGACAGTTCCCTTAAGGCGACAGGTGCTACTGACTAGCTGCCTTTTCTCTGACCAGTAATTATGGCAAGCTATACTTGAACTCTAAGGATCTTTGGCCTTGCCATTTAGCTCATGTGTTAAACAGGGTGTTTGCTCTTCAGATAAAAAATACCCCAAAAACAAAATATTCTTTAAGAACCCTTCATTTACCTTCAGCTATATTTGAAACTGTATCTGGATTACTATTCAAATAAATCTCAGTAAGAGTTATTTTGGAAAGCTTACTGTATTTCCAGAATATGTTTGTTTACGAGTTATTCAGGGACACTTTTTAGTGTAAATTATTTTGAAATATTTCTTTGAACAAGGTATTCTAAAAGTTTCTAGAGCTTTGAATCAATTGTTAAGGTATTTTTTATAACTCTGTATGAACTACTTTAAAATATTTTTATAACTCTGTATATTTCATAATTCTCTATCAAAATATTCTATACTAGCTGGAGTACCCGTCCTCTCGACGGAAGTTATCTAAATTCATGCTTAATGAAAGGTTATCTTAGGACATGAAAACTTGCTTCACCAAATTTGGTGAAGATCCATCTACAGGGGGCGAAGTAGTAGTAAAAAATGCCCATAAAACCCGCAATGGACAGACTTTGAACAACAACTTCTTCACTAACATGAAATACTTTGCCCCGGTGTTTTTCCAAACAGTGGGGCGTCCTTTTGGCGGGAGAGCCCGAAAATAAGAACGGGTTTGTTTAAGTTTAATTGTAGTTAAACACAATGGATTAAAGGTTTCTCGCAAATGCAAAACTGAAAAGTTGTATGAATCTCCCTATGGATCCAACAAACCTTCATGCTAAATTTGGTGAAGATCCATCAACAGGGTGCGAAGTAGTGGTAAAAAATGCAAAACGCTTATAAAAACTGCTAAACACAAAACTGGAAATTTGTTTGTACCCCCGCATGGACCTAATGAACCTCCATACCAATTTTGGGGAAGATCCATCCACACCCGCGATGTAGTTACATGGACATACAACAGATAGTACTTTTATATTTATATAGATACTAAGATTTTACTGTGTGCTTTAATTTTTCCAAAACTAATATTTTGCATATTTTATTAAATACAACAAAACCTACTCAAAACCCAATATTCTATCAAAACATGTCCTACGGTGGGGCAGCGGTAAGCTTACGGACTTACAACGCTAAAATCCGAGGTTAGATTCCCCACGGTGGAGACCGCAGATAACCCAATATGGCTTTCCTCTAGAGAAAGAAAACAAATCTATGAAAATTCAAGAAGTCAGAATTTCTCTTTAATCTAAATAACCCACATTTTTTGTTATTTACATTTCCAAATAAAATTTTGAAGATTAAAAGTAAGTTTATATATTAAAGTACACAAGAATATTTCAGGGTTATCATTCTAAACTTGCCTAACTTTGAAATCATGTACATTTCCGTAGTGTTGTCTCGTGTACCATACGCTTTTGACCGTATTTATTTCCACATTTTGAAACTTTTGTCTTTGTAATAAGCTTAATTAAATAAATTAAATAATTCAGTCTTAAATTGAAACTAATAATGAACGCCTGACTTTAGAATGAATTTCTCCATATCCAAATGCTCACCAGTGGCACAGCGGTATGTCTGCGGACTTATACCATTAGAAACCGTGTTTCGATACCCGTGGTAGGCAGAGCACAGATAGCCCTTTGTGATCAATACAAAAAACTATAATCAAATTTGGCATTCTGGGTCCAAATATTGCATCGTATAGAGTAATTTTATGCTGTTATTTCGTTACAACACTCGTAAAAACAAAATAGGGTCAATCAGGGATGTCATTTCGGGAGGAGTGACACGTTTGGGAGTGTCCAAACGGCCTTTTCTGCTAGATATTTCTTATTAGGCCGAATTAACACATATATACAAATTACGCTATAGCGTGAGGGTTCACAGCTAAATTGGGTGGTCAACGCTAGGTCAGCCTTTTCTACTTCCCAAGCTTTTTGGTAAATAATGGTCTTGTGTGAAATCACTCATTTTTATACATAGGAGACTACAACTGTAATTAGTAGATTATTTGCAATGTTGATAGTATTTTTGTTTACAGGTCTTTTGTGCTAATCGTTTGTTATTAAGGACCTTGTAACAAATAAAGTCATAGACCAACCAGCGCTAATATTGCAAAATTAGTCTGTACTTCTGATGATAATTACATTTGTACAAATGCATTATTGATATAGCGTTTTCATTGAAACTGTCATTTTTTCAAAACTCGTTGTCCAAAAGGGCTTTCAAATAACGTACTTTTTTAAAATAGAGAAATCATTGTTACAATATACAATAATAATATTGATCAAAACAGAACGTGGTGTGTGGGGGAGCATATGGAGATGAATCCAAACAAAAGAGATTAACTCGCTACCTTTAGAGATTAATCTCTGTAAGATGATCCCCCTTCCACATACACTATGCAGCCTTCTTCCTTCTATGGGCCAGTGTCCGTGTGGTGGGTCCCACAACAATCTTCTCCCATTCCAATTAATTTACATGTGGTAGAATCCTTCCCCCAAACACACCAATATTCTTCCGTTTAGATAAATTTCCATATGGTGGGGAACCCTCCTCCACAAACACCATATTTTTATATGGATTGGTTTCCGTGTGATGGATCCCTCCACCCACACATACACACCGATCTTCTTCCATTTGGAGTAAGCTTCATATTTTGCCCCACCTACCTTACCCCTACACTAAAATTTTCTATTTTTATTGATCTCCCACACACACACACACACACACATGGACACCAACCTGAAGTATCTGTTTGGTGGCTCTACACGCACGAGCGCGTGGACACACACACAAATATAATGTTTAGATGAAATATTCTCTTCGATAAACTGTGTGATCACATCATATATTTATATCGCACAGTGACTGCTATAATTATTTAGTTACATGCGTAAGCTCCCACAATAAGAAAATCAACCCAGATGTATATTCGTACAAAAACAAAAAGGGGTACAAGTGAAACATATCTTCGCAGCTAATCAGAAACTATGTTGGTATGCACATAATGTATTAAGTTATGGGTACAAGTGAAACATATCTTTGTAGCTGATCAGAAACTATGTTGGTATGCACATAATGTATTAAGTTATGGGTACAAGTGAAACATATCTTTGTAGCTGATCAGAAACTATGTTGGTATGCACATAATGTATTAAGTTATGGGTACAAGTGAAACATATCTTTGTAGCTGATCAGAAACTATGTTGGTATGCACATAATGTATTAAGTTATGGGTACAAGTGAAACATATCTTTGCAGCTAATCAGAAACTATGTTGGTATGCACATAATGTATTAAGTTACGTGTCTCATTGTTGCCGTATACACGGCCCACAATAAGAAAATCAACCCAGATGTATATTCGTACAAAAACAAAAAGGGGTACAAGTGAAACATATCTTTGCAGCTAATCAGAAACTATGTTGGTATGCACATAATGTATTAAGTTGCGTGTCTCATTGTTGACGTATACACGGCTTGTGCCTCTTTCGCTAGGTTACGTACTAGCCTTTGAAGGTTAAAAGCCCAAAACTAGATGTAAATACAGTCGTTCGAAAGCAGTTTATTTCATGGTGCAAGGACGTATCAACTCTCACAATCTAGAGATGACCCTTCACCAAAGCCACGACTTCTGAAGATGAGAAGTCAAGGGATCTTTAGGAAAGTTTAGTCAAATGTTCCCGCAAAACAAGTCTTGCACGGGAAAGTTTACTCCCTCGTCCTCCCACAATCTTACAAGCAAAGAACGACAAAAAATAATAATAAAGGTAGTAGTACGCATGCGCATCGCGTGACAAAGTAGTATTGAGACAATTGGACATGAAAGCGCATGCATGGCATTTCCTGTAGACCTTTAAGAAATTGGCGGGAAACTTTGATTGTGAACAAAGATGAGAAAGTTTAAATACTGTAGCTTATCCTACGAATTAAAAAAAACTAATAATGTAAGTTGTTTGTAATGAAATTTAAATACAGTTGCTGAGCTCATATTTAATTACAATTATTATATGATTTATTAAAAGCATTGTTGTAACGTTACTCTTCCGTTGTCAGGTTCTTTTTAAATTTTCTGGTGAAAATAATCCAAGCTTCATTCCACGTAACAATAATAAATTAGCATTATTTCCTCCTTAACGTTTCTTTACTGGTTTGTGCGCTTTGTAGCTTGAAGTAGGCCTACGTTTAAAGTCACGCTATCTACAATATACTAACGCAAAAATCAACTTACTTGTACAACATGTAATTCAACATGCGCAAAACTGAAAACACATTGACTGATTCACCAGCTAGAAAACAACTTTCTATCTTCTTGATGCATCACTGTTTCACTACAAGCTTACTTAGTCAGTCGACTGACTCACTTATATTTATAAACATAATCCTTGTTCTAATTCGCAAAGCCTCTCGTTTATTAATGTTATTGAATATTGTTGAGTGATTAAATATATAACTGAAGCGGAAGGAGAGTTATAATTATTATTAGCATCATTAAAGTATTGTTGAGTAGTCAAAAACATGAATGAAAGGGGAAAATTATTACAGTTATTATTGTTTTCATAAAAACTATTGTCAAGTTCTTTCTGATAAACTCAGAATCTTATTATTTTTAGTTAATTTTATAATACTTTTAACGTTTATGCTTTGTCAGGAATATAAGTTTGATTTATCTAATATATAGGTCATATACATGGTTTAATCAAAACACAGGTCATTTCGCTTTCGAAAAGAAAGTATTTTCCAGATTTAGTAGTTGAATTAAATATCAAATTTAATTTTACTATTTTAAAAACTGGAATATAAATTTGTTCGTTTTTTTTTTTCAGATATTCAAGCAAAGCCACTTAAGGGCCAACTGCGATAGCCGTTCTTAATTTTGAACCCCTAGACTAGGGGTAGGGCAAATTAAATGTAGAATGGTTATTTTACAGAAAAACAAACAAAACAAAAAACGTAGAGAAATGAATGATCTACCCCAAAAATATTAAACGAATAAAATGAGAAAATCGTACAGACATTTTATATTTACAACTTGCTTTTTGATAGCCAGGTAATATTTTCTAAAACGGACAACAGTGAAAATGAAAAGGAATAGCAAGAGAGGGAATAAAATATTCATTACATTATCGCGAGATATTACAATTGGCACCCCAGTGAGTAACTAAATTACAGGGGACTTTCACATCCCCTATATTTTTCCACTTTAACGTAATAACATAGGCTTATACTAATTTGAACACAGCACAAGGCAGATGTTACTAACATTTCCACCTGCTAGTGATGATAGCCATTTTATGATTCGCATCCTGATTGGTCAACAATGTGACCTTTAGCACAATGATAAGTCAGATATTTGACTCTGATTCGCATGTGATCAGTTTTTACCTATACGTACATATAATATAATTATCAGTAGCCTTAGAATATTCTTCTTATTTTGTTTTAATGATAATTAATAAAAGTATTAAATTGTAGGTAAAAATCAGTATAACCTAAAAGAAGACACAGTAAAAAATACGATCTAGAAAGTGTAAAAAATACATAGCCATACAAACTTAACATCCAACTAAACGTTTTTTTCTTAACCACTCTAAAGATAAGATACAAATAAATATGATGTTCTGATGTTGAGAGTACGCCGAAAAAAACGTACATATTAAGGATATGCCAAAAAATTATGTTGAGGGTTTGTCGAAAAACCATCATCTTGAGGGTAAGCGTATAAAACAATATTCGGGATATGCTGAAATAAATCATGTTGAGAATAGGCCTGACAGATGTTATACGGCTATTACTATTACTTTACAGCAAAAGTCCTTAGAATAGTGTTTGTGTTTGACTTTTGTCGGCTTATGTTGTTAATAATTGGTTTCATTCAAGAGGGCCCGGCATGGCCAAGTGGTTAGGGCACTCGACTCGCAATCTGAGGGGCGCGGGTTCGAATCTCCGTCCCACCAAACTATTCGTTCGAAAAAGAGTTGGCGGTGGGTAGTGATGACTAGCTGCCTTCCACTGCTAAATTAGGGACAGCTAGCGCAAATAGCCCTCGTGTAGCTTTGCGCGAAATTCAAAAAACAAACACTCATTCAAGAGTACTTGGACATACTGAGAAATGAAACAAAGAACTTATCCAGGCTTTTAACATAGTTTGATTTTCTTTTATAATTTTAAGGAATCTTAAGTGTGTTAGAACAAAGTTATTGTTTTATTTTATTACTAACATGTGCAGAAGCTTTGCTGAACGAAGTAATTCATGCTCCCCCCCCCCTATATTTCATTAAAATATCTATAAAAAAAGTACACAAAAACCACTTTGTTAAATAGCAACAAGCAGATTCTAAGTTCTGAGTGTGATGAACCTTACTTCTCAGCTCAACCAATAAATTATTCGATGTGACTGATACAATACAGAATACAATATTACAAATATATCATATTTTTAAAGCACAACCTGTCAGATGAAGCCAGGTTGAATCGTTAACTTTTATTGTTTATATGTCTTCTTGTGAAACAGATGGATAAGAATTAACGTACAGGTCTACCAACAAGTATGTTTGCAATGTTTGAGGCCCCGTGTAAAAAGAGTTAATTATAAAGAACGTGCACTTTTATGTCCTACACGTGTCTCCAAATGAACTTGAAATTATGATATCTATATTTTGGTATTACATATAACAGGCTTACTTTAACCCTGGAATTAGTGATAAGAAATTCTCATACGTCAACAAGGCAAGTTCTGCGTAGGCGCATATTTACAAACCAACCATGTGACGAGATTTTCTAGGAAAGAAGTTAATCTTGGCCAAGTACCAGTTAGCAACAACAACAGTTAGATTTGCTCTTATGTAAAACTCGTGAATACGAAACACATACAGAAGCTTCCTTAACCCTCAACTGGTAGGGTGAGAATGACCCATAAACTATATAGAAATGATTACAACAGTAAGAATTCGAACTGAAACAGAAAATCCGCTATGCTCAACACTCAAGAACTGATTGAGGATAGAGCACATAAAATATCAGGTAGAGAGCAGCACTAGCTGAGTTGGAATATCCACCAGTTGAGGATTAGGTGCATAAAAAAGATAGTATGAAACTTTCTTGTTAATGTCCCGTAAAGTATCACGTGTAAAAAATAAATAAATACCAAATTACTGACAAATTATTAACATTTGAGGAGTTCAAAAGTACCTGAAAAACTGGTATAATTTTGGTGGACACAAATATTAAAATAGTTAAATTGGATTATTTAGTTTAGCTTAGTTATTTGTTTGTTAACAAACGTTCTTGTCATCCGAAACATTAATATAAATACATTTCATCACCTTTTCGTTGGTGTAGGTAGTAACTTTTCATTCTTACATAATGAAATTATTTAACCAATGATCTGTTTTTTAGCGAGTTACCACTACTGACTTTCATAATTACTAGTTCTACTCTTGAAGTGGAAGATATAAAACTGACAGAAAATAACACTACTACTTTTATTGAAAATGAATATATTCTCTGTCTCTAAATTCTGTATCCCAAAGGTAGTTGGGCCTAATTTAGCCATAATGTTTATCAACAAAAATGTTTAATCTTTAGCTAGTATTCTTTTAATAATGTGTTACGAGTTTTAGCAACCCCAGTCTTAGTAACTCTGGTTGTGTAATGTGTTATGATTTTTAACAGCTCCAGTATAGTTATTTGTTCTAACTTCTTAGTAACTCAAGTTTAAGAACTCCGGTTTTGTAATGTGTTATGATTTTTAATAGCTCCAGTATAGTTATTTGTTCTAACTTCTTAGCAATTCCAGTCTTAGTAACTCTGGTTTTGTAATGTGTTATGAGTTTTAGCAACACCAGTTTTGTAATGTGTTATGATTTTTAATAGCTCCAGTATAGTTATTTGTTTTAACTTCTTAGTAACTCCAGTTTAAGAACTCCGGTTTTGTAATGGGTTATGATTTTTAGTAGCTCCAGTCTATTAGTGTGTATGATTTCTTTGTAACTCTGGTTTAGCAAAGTGTTACAGAACTGTTACTATGAGATAATTGTTTAATGTGTAAAGAGTGATTTATGTGCTAATATGTATCTTATACAAACAGGTGCAGTTGAAGAAAACACGACAACGGTGATTACTGTGGAATTTGCAACTCGATTAAAAACTTCTGGAAGGTTTCACAAAGATACCTTTAAGAAGAATAAGAATTGGAAAAGTAGCATAGAATTACTACGGATAACATGAAATAAAATGTATTCATTTCAACATATTAACTCAGACTAGTTCAGAGCCTCAGGAAGTGATATTTATAGGGTTGTTTCGACAACTTTGATCAGTATCAACAGTACTTTTCGAGAATAGAAGCCCTACGAAACCCGAACTCCAACTCACAAGTCTAATCCTAACGTTTCAGATATCCATTACCGTTGTGGTATTCAGGCACATTATTGTCCAACTAATAAGTTATTGTAATGTGTTCTCAAGGACGCAGTTCCCGGAAGTATTAATTCGAACATGGACAGCAAAGGAAAAAGACACAAACACAAGGAAGCAAATAAACAAGTCTTAATTTACAAAAATGTTACTTGTTTATTTACCATACTGGTTGGCTTCTAAATCGCCCGTGTTCAGACTGGTTTCTGGGGTAGGAGATGGTCTCTACACACGTCCGTCCGCACAGGACAAGGACGAAAGGAATTACTGTACAATATATTATACCGCACTTTCAAATTATACAAAAGGTATACTATAATCTTAAACTACATTCATTTCCAACTATTCCCCTAACTCATACCAGTTTGTACAAGTATCTATGTTATCCCTTGAGATAGACTTCCCTCTCATCCTCCTTCTCCAGGAAATGGATACAATCGATAAATGGCCTGAGTGATACAAGCTTTTAACTATGTAAAAGGATTAGCACATGTTTGCGAAAACATCGGTTAACGAGAATGTAATAACTTTATGTTGAACGCCTGGACAAGAATTTAGAAAAATAACGTGATATACCTAATTAAAGATGTATTTTAAACCAGTTATGGAACGGTGAAATTAGTAGCTATTTGAACTACGACACTGCTCTTAAGCCCTTCTCCATGTATCTCGTTATTTTTGTTGTTCTTACTGTAGAATATACATGTACTGATTAAAACAGAATTTACAAAACTACGGTTTCAACAACTAACTTTAAGCATTTTTGTACAAATGCATCAGATCTTAGTCTAAGCATATTCAGATGTCGTCGGATGATTGATTAATTACCTAACGATACCGATTCTGTTCAGTTTACAAAAATGATCTATGTGTGTGTGTATATATATATATAAAGATTATGACAAGCCAAAATATTCGTTATCTTATTATCTATTTTAGTTTGCACTAATTACTTGTTTTTTTAGTTCCAAACTGACAAAACACCCGAATGGTTTCAACATAAAGTTATATCACATTCTACTCCAAGCAATACCAAAAGTAAGCACGTGCACTTGGTGGATACTCGGAGCATTGTTTGGATAACATAAATGGAAAAAGATAAAATATATATAATATATATATGCACCTAGTAGAAAACTGGCTGTGCTGCTGCTGTAATATTTCTGTTTATCAAATTTAAATGATAACATCTGTTGAGTAATGCATAAAATGTATAACAATAAATAAGACCGATTATCTAAAACTAAAATCACGTTGACGTGCATCCTTGGAGTAAAGGTCCAACTAAAAAATAAATAATCACCTTGAAACTTTAGGCCTTAGTCTGATTTCGTGTTAGTGACACCATAAGCTCGCCGAATCGTGAAGCTTTAAAGTTGAAGCCCCCCCCCCCACCTTCACAACACACACGCGGACTGAAAAACCATTCCAAAATGTTCCCTTTGGACAGGTGGCGTGTGCGATTTGTTACTGCTGCAGCAGACGGAGTGTCTGACAAAGGATGTACGCAGACTTGGGACAGGTGTGCTGTGGAAAATCTATCGTACAATAGAACTTGTGGTAGGGTTTGCTCAGGCAGTTGAAAGGACGTCTGTCCCAAGTCTGAAATTTTGGCGGGAAACGCAAATACCGCCTTGGGCGAAACTAAGTGCAGCTGTTATCTGCATAACCTTATATAATATTATAGTTCGTTTCGGCCTTCGTTTTAATGATGTAGCAGAAGTTTTCTTTGTTCATATTTCATTAAATATAACAGTAATATTAAAAAAAAAAAAACACATAAAATAATCTGGTACTGTATAATACAAACCGATTCCTGAAACAATTGTTTTTCTCTTTATGTCTGTTATGGAAGCTAATACACTAAGCAACCCTAGAAATTAAAAACTTTACTATATATATATTTAAATATAAACACCAAAATGACTCTAGTCAAAGTTTACACCAAATCATTATTGTTCGGGAATTGAAAGTGTTAAAAACAAAACGAAGTATAATGTGTTAAACAGTAAAGAGTATGATAAACATGCATTTATACGGAGTTGTTTAGAAATTCATTAATACATAAATAGTTCAGAAACGGAGAGATATCAGAAAATAACTGTTAGAGGCGTTGGAATGACGTTTTGTGGGTCTACCCTGTGATAATATCTCTGAGGTCACGTCTTCTTTGGTTTATTTTGAATTTCGCACAAAGCTTCACGAAAGCTACCTGCACCAGCCATTCCTAATTTACTAGTGAAGGCAGCTAGTCATCACCATCCACCACCAAGTCTTGGGCTACTTTTTTACCAACGAATAGTGGGATTAACTGTCACATTATAACGCCCCCACGGCTGAAAGGGCGAGTATGTTTGGTGGGACGGGGATTCGAACCCGCGATCACCCTAACCATCAGACCATGCCCTGGTCTTAGGTCATGTCTAGATTTTTTAAATAATGCATTATACATCAAAACTCTATTGCAAAGGTTTATACAATAACAATTGAAACATTTAAAACCAAAAAGGCCTAGAATCGCTCCACAACAACCATGGTTATATTTATGTGCAAAAGTAACATACAAAAAACTAAGACTTTATGTTTAAATTTTATAATGCTTATTTCACAAATTAAAAACCATGTTGTGTAAACAATAAAAAGATTGAAACTTTATTTTCTGAAGACTTCTTGGAAATATTGTTATGAAATTATTGTTCTTATTATGCGCGTATTAGCGTGAAGTTAAGTACAAATTAAATAATAAGTATACCTTTAAAGGAATTACATGCACCCATAGGCGTAATTTTCATGGTAGATGCCGCGGGGGGGGGGGGGGCATGTCCTCCAAACTTTTTAAGGATAAAATGTATTTAATGTTGAATACTCTTATTCATGTCCTAGCTACAGAAAATGTCTACCTCCCCACACCAAAGTTACACCACTCCATGACGTTAAAAAACAACAATCCAAAGTTGATGAGTAATACCAAACGGTAAGAAGTATTGTTTATTTCACATATTCGAGCAAAGCTACACAAGGGCTATCTGTGCTCTGCCCACCACGGGTATCGAAACCCGATTTCTAGCGTTGTAAGTCCGCAGACATACCGCTGTGCCACTGGGGGGCTAAGTAATATCGAACGGTAAGAAGTATTGTTTATTTCACATATTCGAGCAAAGCTACACAAAGACTACCTGCGATAGCATTCTATAATTTGAAATGATTGACTAGAGGGAAGGCAGCTAGTCAACGGCACCCACCGCCAACTCTTGGGTTATTCTAATCGAATACTGGGATTAGGCCGACACTCGTTAACCGCGCCCACCGCCCGTAAGTGCGGCAACGGGATGCAAACCATGGACCCTCGGATTCACAATCCTGTATGCAGACCACTAGGCCACACCCAGTCTCGGGTATATAGGCATTAGCTTCTGAAATTTAATGGTATATGATAACCCCATTTCCAAAACCCGGTATAATAAGGATTGAATTTATGTTACATAATATCTATATTTCTTATAAACTTTGTTCTTTATAAATGACTTAATTGCACGCACTGAATTTATTAACACTATAAATATTACACTGAAGCAACGTTATTTTTTCACGCCATCTTGCACTAACGTTACGTAATAAATAATAATAAAAAATGGTAACCTGGAGCACTGAAAAAAAAAAGGATTAGAGAGTGTTTTTGTGGCACTGTCCTCAATTTTTATAAACGTTATTTTTATCTTTTCAAATTCATTTTTCTTTTATACGAAATTTTTACAATGGCTCTCTCAAAACTTCTTGACACAATGAGATTTTTTCATACTCTTTAAATTTTATGTTAAAATAACAGTTGGGGAAGCCCAGTATAAGTAAGATTGGTTCTTTATAGAATGAGATCCCTCAAGGAATATAGACTTACACTAATCCCAGAAACACATCAAAAAACAACAACAAAAAACGAGTTATACAGTAATGAGTTCATGACTTTGGTGGTTCGGGGCCCGTCATAGCAATATTGTTCACACACCAACAAATTCATAAATATTGCATTTAATCCCGCTAGCAAATGCTGGAGTCCCTTGTGTATTTTGCATGGAAAATGAGTGATTTTACCTAAGTTTATTTTCTTCATTTAAACTCAGTTAGTTACACTGAGTGTTGTAACAGATAGCTAGAATCTGGGTTTCGATACCCGTGGTGGGCAGAGCACAGATAACTCACTGTGTAGCTTTGCGCTTAACTACAAATAAACAGATGTAACAGATAAATTACTCAATATAGTGTAATGCGTGGGTATCGAATGGTACATATACGTGTTAGTGAATTGAAGGTTAACAACTTTAAATAGTCTGTCTCTCTTATGCCCTAGCTACGATCAGGCAAATTCCACATAACTTGCTTTTAAGAGGCACCCACTTAAGTTACGAATAATATGAAGTTTCGAAACAGTAGTTTGTAGAACAATAGATTTATTTCTGTACTCGTCTCTAACAATGAGACACGATCACATTCATACTTTATATTAAAAAAAACAACTCTTCTAATGTCCTTCAATGTTTCACAAAGAAAACTATTGTCGAACTAGGTTGTATACGTCAAAATTAAAAAGTCGCACTCGAAATGGAGCTTATCACTCCATACAAGTATAACAGTCGTATCTAAACAAAGTCTGAAATAAAAAGTTTTAACCTAAGGTTGCACAAGTGAGAGTAATTTTCCACGTGATATGATAAAGACATATTTTCATAAAACTTGTTTGTACCAACATTGTGTACGTTAACTTAAATGGAAAACTGAACTATTCATACTGGTGCATTTATATATTACAAAGACGTATGCGCGCTATACTGACTCAAAATTCTGTCCAAAAACCAATCAAACCTATATTAATTTCTAACTTTAAAAGTTTATTGTCTCCCGTGTGCAAGATTTAAACCTGGTAACGTTCGCACGCCATGCGAGTGCTTCATTATATGATACGATAGGTTAACTCACCAACAGTTCTTAGTGGGGCACCTTTTAAACAAGAGATACCGAATTGGGAACATCATTAATTCATATTGAGTGTCGATAAAAATAAAAGTGTAACGCAAAAGTTAACAAACAGAAATTTTTTTCATTTAAAAAGTTGAATTATAAAAATCAAAAGATTGTTTGAAGTTAAGCATAAAGCTACACAGCGGGCTATCTGTGCTCTGCCCACCACGGGCATCGAAACCCGGATTCTAGCGTTGTAAGTCCGCAAACATACCGCTGTGCCACTGGGGAGAAAAATCAAAATAATTACACCACTTTCAATTTCAGGCTATAAAAGAGGGAAGGGAACGAAAACGTCCATCATTAACTGATTATTTCGCTTTAAGTCTTGCTCAAGAATTCTTGCATTTTGCAATTTCATCTAGGAATCTTAGAAACATGCACACAGTCGTAAGTTTGACCCGATCTTCGGATTCACGACTGTACAACAAGTCAGTTGATTTTGTTTACCAGATGGGTTTCTTTAACCCACAGTGTAAATTCATCATGTAGTATCCCAACATCACCTACAAATATCATCGTCTTGGGTGCAGTGGACTATATATAGAACCGACATCTCCACCAGCATGATGCACCATGCTGTAACGGTATGAAAACTAAACATTTTTCTGTACCAACAAATGACTATTTACACTGCAAATTAAAGAACTTCTAATAAACAGAGTTAAGCTGAAAACGAATCAACTGGCTTGTATCTACAAGTTACATATAAAACTTTAAAATGTAAGTATGGAAGATCTGACTACTTACTGTTTCCAAATCTACACCAATTCAGTATTTAAAATTTTTAGTGTTAACCAAGGTTACGCAGTCTAGTGAACAGTAGTTTGTTTTTTATTTTCTTTGTGTAATTAGTTTCCGAAAAACGTCTTTACACTTGTACGTGTTTCTAAGTTGCATCAATGAATTATTTGTATATATGCTTTTATTTTATTTTGTACACATATATTGTTTTGTATATTACACTATGGTGTTTGCACCTGTCATTAAATGGTTTTACATTATTAAAATAAAACGTTCGCTCGGCATAAATTTCAACAGTGCAGCTTTAAAATGTTAACACTACCATCTGTCGCTTGTAAAGAACCTGATACTGGCAGGTGATGTGTCGTCGCGACGTCACGTGATCTCCAAATTAGCTACTGTGAGCGCTGCTTGTCGTGAGCCGCTCGTGCTGGTCACGCGCACATGATTCGATACTCGAAAGACAGGTTAGTGAATGCTGAAAAGAGAGCGGCAGCTGCGACCTTCTCAAGAAAGTTTTTTATTTAGATTTTCTATTTTTCGTTGAAGCTGAGGTAACATGTTCGCAAAATATGTGTGGTTCATTACCGTAGAAAAGGACAAGTTATTAAAAAATGAATATTGTGTTGAAAATCTCATAGTGAGAGTGTAGGTAAAACAAAGTTATATTAGATATCTCATACTGGATGACACAGTAAAAATAAATAATCATATTAGATATATCATACTGGATGACCACAGTCAAAAATAAATAATCATATTAGATATATCATACTGAATGACACAGTCAAAAAATAAATAATCATATTAGATATATCATACTGGATGACACAATTAAAAATTAATAATTATGTTAGATATCTCATACTGGATGACACAGTTAAAAATGAATAATTATGTTAGATATCTCATACGGGGTGAGACAGTTAAAAATTAGAGGGGCACTCATTAGACCGCATACTTCCCACACGGTTCTAAAAAAATACGAAAATGTGCCCGTATGTCCGTCGTTATCAACGGACACGAACCATTTTTAACAGGACAACGAGGAATAATATTCTACATATGTCCACCAAGTTTAATAAAAATCCAATAATTTTTGACTGAGTTATAGAACAAAAATAGTCTGAACAACCGGTCACTATGTTAACAGAGAGATGTTTTGGATTTTCGTGACCTTGTAAGGACCTCAACCCTCTAATCACTTCTAAGTTGGGTCATAGTTTAAATGTATACCAAATTTCGTCCAAATCCATTCAGTCGTTTTCGAAAACTCTTGTTGACAAGCAAACAAACACACACACACACACCAGGGTGAAACAACACACGCCATCTTCGGTGACGGAGGTAATAAAAATTATATTGGATATTTCATACTGGCTGAGGCAGTTAAAATAAATAATTATGTACAATATTTCTTACGGGTTGTGGCGTTCAAAATACATAATTATTTTGCATATCTCACAGAGGGAATGACGGTTAAAAACGATAACTATAAAAACTCACACTAAGTGTGAAGTTTCTTGTTATTTCAGGTTAATATGGACGATTTCAAATATTATCACAAATTTCGGAGCATTTTAAGATTATAAATATTTACTTTAAAACAAACTTTCATTTTATGAATTTGGATTTTAAATAATTTCACTGAAAATGAAAGAGAACAAATAACGTGATAGTAAATGCTAGAGTAACGGTATCCTGTAGTATTCTGGCAGAGTAACGGTATCCTGTAGTATTCTGATACAGTAACGGTACCCTGTAGTATTCTGTTACAGTAACGGTATCCTATAGTATTCTGGCAGAGTAACGGTATCCTGTGGTATTCTGTTACAGTAACGGTATCTTGTAGTATTCTGTTAGAGTAACGGTATCTTGTAGTATTCTGGCAGAGTAACGGTATCCTATAGTATTCTGTTACAGTAACGGTATCCTGTGGTATTCTGTTAGAGTAACGGTATCCTATAGTATTCTGTTAGAGTAACGGTATTCTATAATATTCTGTTAGAGTAACGGTATCTTGTAGTATTCTGTTAGAGTAACGATATCCTATAGTATTCTGTTAGAGTAACGGTATCTTGTAGTATTCTGTTAGAGTAACGGTATCCTATAGTATTCTGTTAGAGTAGCGGTATCTTGTAGTATTCTCCCAGAATAACGGTATCATATAGTATTCTGATACAGTAACGGTATCATATAGTATTTTGGCAGAGTAACGGTATCTTGTGGTATTCTGTTAGAGTAACGGTATCTTGTAGTGTTCTGGCAGAGTAACGGTATCCTATAGTATTCTATTAGAGTAACGGTATCTTGTAGTATTCTGTAAGAGTAACAGTATCCTATAATATTCTGTAAGAGTAACAGTATCCTATAGTATTCTGGCAGAGTAACGATATCCTGTGGTATTCTGTTAGAGTAACAGTATCCTATAGTATTCTGGCAGAGTAACGATATTCTGTGGTATACTGGCAGAGTAACGATATTCTGTGGTATTCTGTTACAGTAACGGTATCTTGTAGTATTCTGTTAGAGTAACGGTATCTTGTAGTATTCTGTTAGAGTAACGGTATCCTATAGTATTCTGTTAGAGTAACGGTATCCTATAGTATTCTGTTAGAGTAGCGGTATATTGTAGTATTTTGCCAGAATAACGGTATCCTATAGTATTCTGTTAGAGTAATGGTATCTTGTAGTATTCTGTTAGAGTAACGGTATCTTGTAGTATTCTGTTAGAGTAACGGTATCTTGTAGTATTCTAACACAGTAACGGTATCTTGTAGTATTCTGTTAGAGTAACGGTATCTTGTAGTATTCTGGCACAGGAACGGTATCCTATAGTATTCTGCCAGAGTAACGGTATCCTATAGTATTCTGGCAGAGTAACGTATCCTGTGGTATTCTGTTAGAGTAACAGTATCCTATAGTATTCTGGCAGTGTAACGGTATCCCGTGGTATTCTGTTACAGTAACGTTATATTGTAGTATTCTGTTAGAGTAACGGTATCTTGTAGTATTCTTCCAGAGTAACGGTATCCTATAGTATTCTGTTAGAGTAACGGTATCTTGTAGTATTCTGTTACAGTAACGGTATCTTGTAGTATTCTGACACAGTAACGGTATCTTGTAGTATTCTGTTAGAGTAACGGTATCTTGTAGTATTCTGGCAGAGTAACGGTATCCTATAGTATTCTGTTACAGTAACGGTATCCTGTGGTATTCTGCCAGAGTAACGGTATCCTGTAGTATTCTGGCACAGGAACGGTATCCTATAGTATTCTGTTACAGTAACGGTATATTGTAGTATTCTGTTACAGTAACGGTATCCTGTAGTATTATGGCACAGGAACGGTATCCTATAGTATTCTGTTACAGTAACGGTATATTGTAGTATTCTGTTAGAGTAACAGTATCCTATAGTGTTCTGGCAGAGTAACGGTATCCTGTGGTATTCTGTTAGAGTAACGGTATCTTGTAGTAATCTGTTAGAGTAACGATATCCTATAGTATTTTGGCATAGTAACGGTAGCCTGTGGCATTCCGGCACAGTATATAACGATATACAGTAGTATTCTGGCACAACCAGAATGACGGTATCCTGTGGTATTCTGACAGAATAATAGATTTATGTAAATTCGGTTTAAATGTGTGCTATAACAAAAGATATGTTAAACTTTTTATTATTCAAGGGATGTTAGTATTTTTTCTCTTAAGATTGCATACAAACTTTTAATTTTCATTCTCAAGAAAAACAATACTGATGGCAGTTATGGCACTCGACACGTAATCTGCAGGTCGCGGGTTTGAATCCCATCACCGAACATGCTCGCCCCTTTCAGCTGTGACGGTATAACATGACGGTCAGTTAGAGTAGTCCAATAGTTTGCGGCAGGAGGTGTTGACTAGAGCAGCTTTCCTTCTAGTCTATCACTTCTAAATTAGGGTCGGCTGACGCAGCTGACCGTCGAATAGCTTTGCGTGAAATTCAACAAAAAAGACGAGGAAGGTTATCATTCGTTATATTGTGTAAGCAAGTGAATATTAACACACTGAATTTGTATTATTTACCTTTACTAAAAAGTCAATAACTACGTATAATGGTAATTTGTGAAAAATCTTGAACGATAAAGTAGGCATGAAAAAGTTCATATGTTTAGACAATTTTATAAATAAAAAATGCTTAATTACATTACTGCCAACCATAAGTCACACATGAACAATTTTTTTTAAAATTAACTTTGTAAAATTCGCATTCTTAATTAAAATATGTGCTATATTTGTTTCCTTACGCCAAACCCACGTTCATTTTCTGTTTCAACATTATAAATTGGGTGTTTATATAATTTTTGTTCAGTGAAAAATAATTTAAATCATGATATAAACATTATTATAATACAAATTATACATGCTTGCAAACGTCACAGAATCCTTGAATTCATACGATTAAATAATATTTCTGTTTCATAATATATTTAAATATTAAATAATAAAAAAGATAAGCTCCACTGAAGAGAAACTGTGTGAGAGTTTCTTATTTCAAGGGTAAATATCATTCAGAATTTATTTTATACTGAGGAGCTTACAGAATTCAGTGCCTAAGTTTCGATAAATAACATAAACCTTACAAAAACAATATCCAAATAAAAAGATATAATTTGAGTTTTAAAATATTTGTGGAGACCTAAAAAGGAAAGTTGACGCATACCATGTGACAGTTAGGATGAGAGCATTATTAAAGAAAATTCTTGCATTCGTTGTGTCAGGTAAAAATAGATTTAGTAGTTTTATTCAATGTGTTCCCAGACTGCAGTATAACAGTGTCGCCATGATAATTTAAAGTTACTGCATCTGATATATAGCTCCAGTTCCTCTCACAAGGTGTCTGGCATGGCCTAGTAGTTCATGGGTCACTTTATTCTATTTCAAAATCGCCCTCCGCACTTTAGATCGTTATAAAAGTAACAGTCAAATCTCCACTTTTTATCGGATTTTACCCAATAAAAACATATCATTTCTACTAACACCAGAGAACCCCAAATCTAAAATTTATTCTAATAAGGTAGTAGCTATTTTTTTATGCCAACATCATATTCAGATTTATGACAGTTACTTAATAATTTCGACAAAGTTCCATCTCGCAGAAAAAGCACCAATAGGGAACAAAACTGGCGTTTTGTAAAAATAGATGGAACTTTTTTCTGCTTCAGTGCACCAATAAGATATTAGTATGCCAACAGTGGTGTAGCTGCCCGGGAATTAGCTGTTATGTCTGTATACAGTCTGATTTAGTAATTGTGTTTGATCTTGTTCTGTGTTTATTTTTCACCACTGGCGACAACATCCCATTCCCCAACTCGTTCCAGGTGGTTCAGGTGAAGGCAAACAGGAACAGACTGCGAATGTTAGGTTTAAAGATTGTGAGATTTCTATTACCGCCTTGAGTTCATTGTCGAGTAATTATAGGTTACTAGAAGCGACGAAAATAAAACGTGTCTTCCTACACAATAGAAGTTAAAGATCTACTTATCTACACAAAGGGCTATCTGTGCTCTGCCCACCACTGGTATCGAAACTCAGTCTCTAGCGTTGTAAGCCCACAGACATACCGCTTAGCTTAGCTTCTTATACTTTGTTTATAGTCATTTTTTAATTTCAACTCAAACTCACACGACAATGAAATTTCTGATCTTTCTATCTATATACAAATGTTACCCTTATCTACTTTTTAGTCTAGGAACGGATTATCCCCCCCCCTTTATTTTATTTGTTTACTACTAACGACCTATTGGGAAATATTGTTATGTCATTTTAATTTACAAAATTGCATTAAAACATTTGCACGTTTTATTGTTTACACTTACTTATCACTTACCAGGGGCGTAGCCAGCACTATATATTAATGGAAGGGTATTTTTCTAGAAACATATGGGGCTTTTCTTCTAAAGAATTTAAGTGATTTAAATATAAAAAAGTTTAATCAGAAGATAGAGAACGTTTGTTTGTTTGTTTTTGAATTTCGCGCAAAGCTACACGAGGGCTATCTGCGCTAGCCGTTCCTAATTTAGCAGTGTAAGACTAGAGGGAAGGCAGCTAGTCATCACCACCCACCGCCAACTCTTGGGCTACTCTTTTACCAACGAATAGTGAGATTGACCGTCACATTATAACGCCCCCACTACTAAAAGAGCGAACATGTTTGGTGGAACAGGGATTCGAAGCCACTACCCTCAGATTGCGAGTCGAGCGCCCTAACCACCTGGCCATGCCGGGCCTGATAGATGACGTTCTAGACGTTTTAGAATATTGGAGTGGTCATTTGTCCCCTCCTGGCTACGCCCCTGCTTAGTTCTTGTTTGTTTCAAAGTTTTGACGCAATGTCAACTGCACACAGCCAACCTTAATTTTTAACCGATACTCTAAAGGAAATGCAGCTAATCAACAGTACCCACCGCCAGTTCTAAGACTACTCTTCTCTGATCGAATTTGACTATCACTTTTATAACGCACCCATGACCCCAAAGAGTAAAACGCATTTCTGGGGAAGAAAGTTAAGTTGAGGTTTAACCAACTTCCAAAATCATCATCCTAGTTCGATGATAGTTGTAATACATGCAAAATTTAAATTCGTTCATAAAAACGACGTTCACTAGATACTAACCTAATTTTAATGAATAACATACGCGATAGAATCAGTACTTTATTTATTATAAATCTTTTTGTTTTTCTGATTTCGCTTTATTTTCAAGAAAAAAAAAATCAACAACATAAAATTAGCAACATTATATCACCTAAAATTCAGAAAGCTTGGCCAGCGATGGCTATTTTTTAAACAGCAAATATCAGGTTTTAGAAAAATTTACACAAAAAGAAAACATTCAGCCGTCTTTTGAACACTGACGAAACAAATAAAAATCGGAAACATTGTTGTAAATATCCAATTACTCTTCTGCGGCTATAACTATTCCTCTACGAACAAGTAGTAACCCAAACATCTTATCACACTCCTTGAATGTCTGTTACCAAACGGTTAACTTACTGATAGAACTTACTACCCTGACCACCACATCGTAAACAGAACGTAGAGCTTCGATATAAATAAACATTTAATGTGATTCAGCCGTCTTTTGAACACTGACGAAATAAATAAAAATCGAAAACATTGTTGTAAATATCCAATTACTCTTCTGCGGCTATGACTATTCCTCTACGAACAAGTAGTAACCCAAACATCTTATCACACGCCTTGAATGTCTGTTACCAAACAGTTAACTTACTGATAGAACTTACTACTCTGACCACCACATCGTAAACAGAACGTAGAGCTTCGATATAAATAAACATTCAATGTGATTCAGGCCCGGTGGTTAAGGAGCTCGACTCGCAATCTGCGGGTTCGAATCCCTGTCCCACCAAACATGCTCGCCCTTTCCACTGCTAAATTAGGAACGGC
Organism: Limulus polyphemus; assembly: GCF_000517525.1. Classification (NCBI taxonomy): domain Eukaryota; kingdom Metazoa; phylum Arthropoda; class Merostomata; order Xiphosura; family Limulidae; genus Limulus; species Limulus polyphemus. The sequence goes on from NW_013671186.1 coordinate 50,107, forward strand.
TAGCGCAGATAACCCTCGTGTAGCTTTGCGCGAAATTCAAAAACAAACCTTTTGTAAAGTAAATGACTATGATAGTTACTTAAACGTACTCGATTTTATTCCTCTCGAACCACCTATTAATGGATCGATTAGAGATAATGAAATATCTCCCCCGCTACATAATATCATACGTATTAGAGAGACGCAATTCATTTTATTGAGAAGAGCAAGGTAGTCATAGGAGAGTAGTAATTTGAGAGAGATCTAACGAGCCCTGGTATTGGCACTGGATATAGCAGGTATAGTAGTGTGTTTGACATATCGTTGTATTCTTCTTTATAAGTTCTTATAATTACTAATGCAGTCTTCTCCCGTTGACGCTGTTTCGGAATTATAATAAAAAAAAGAGACTAGCTTATTGGTTCGCCAGTTCTTCTAAATGTTGAGTAATTTTAGTTCAAGTTAGATAAATAATATAAATAATAAGATATTTGGTGTTAAAATAGATAACTCACGTGGTCTTGGATTGAACAAAAATCTCCGATAAGATTGTCTCAGAGGTTTTTATGTTATTGATAACTTAGGTTTTAAGTTTAGTTACCTGACTTGATACATTTATTTGAGGTTATCCCACTAGTAAGTGATACGAAAAAAGAGTTTCCGCTCGTCTATTATAAAAAAATTGATATTTGTACAATACTTATTTTCTGAAATTGTCGATAACACTCTATGTAAATAGCATTATATGTGACTTTTCCAATGACTCTACAGAGCTCCGATAGAGGGAAGATTAAATCTGGTAGGTTTTAGTGGCGTCCCCTTTTTTGCTCAATTCATAGTGGTTCGACAAATAGTAAAGCCTAACTTCAGGATCTTAAAACAATACCATTATATGATGTGGATGTTAAGAGTATGTTCTTATTTCTTTCTTAAGTGCAACATTAATGTCACACTTTTAAATATGAGTATCTGTTGTGTCTGTTAAAAACGTTTAACGGATAACTGTTATGTCAAGAAAGAAGTTTGAGATTAACTTGGAGTATGACATTAAAGCACCAATTTTATTGAGTTAATTGGTTTAACAAATGATCTGAAAAATTATATACAAAAAATATCGCAGTCACATAGTACAGAAACATTCCTAGTTATACAACACAAAAACATCACAGTCATACAGCATAAAACATATTAGTCACATAACACAAAAACAAAGCAGTCACATATTACACAAACATCCTATTTATACAAAATAAATATATCAGTCATGTAATACAGAAACATCCTAGTCATACAAAACAAAATCATTCCTGTTACATAATACAGAAACATCCTAGTCATACAAAACAAAAACATTCCTGTTACATAATACAGAAACATCCTAGTCATACAAAACAAAAACATTCCTGTTACATAATAGAGAAAAGTCCTAGTCATAAAACACAAAAATATTGCAGCTACATAGTACAGAAACATCCTAGTCATACAACAAAAAAACATCTTAGTTCACACAACATAACAACATCGCAGTCCATAGTACAGAAACATCCTAGCCATACAACACCAGACATTCCTTTCACATAGTACAGAAACATTTTAGTCATACTGCACAAAAAATATCGCAATCATATAATACAGAAATATTCTAGTCACATAACATAAAAACATTCCTGTCACATAATACAGTAACATCCTGGTCTTACAACACCTGTATTATGTGACAGGAATGTTTTTATATTTTTGTGTTGTATAACTAGAATGTTTCTGTACTATGTGACTGTGATGTTTTTGTGTTGTATAACTAGAATGTTTCTGTACTATGTGACAGGAATATTTTTATGTTGTATGACAAGAATGTTTCTGTATTATATGATTGGAATGTTTTTGAGTTGTAAGACCAGCATGTTACTGTATTATGTGACAGGAATGTTTTTGAGTTGTAAGACCAGCATGTTACTGTATTATTGTGTTGTAAGACCATGATGTTACTGTATTATGTGACAGGAATGTTTTTGTGTTGTAGGACCAGGATGTTACTGTATTATGTGACAGGAATGTTTTTATGTTATGTGACTAGAATATTTCTGTATTATATGATTGCGATATTTTTTGTGCAATATGACTAAAATGTTACTGTATTATGTGACAGGAATATTTTTATGTTGTATGACAAGAATGTTTCTGTATTATATGATTGGAATGTTTTTGAGTTGTAAGACCAGGATGTTACTGTATTATGTGACAGGAATGTTTTTGTGTTGTAAGACCAGGATGTTACTGAATCATGTGACAGGAATGTTTCTGTATTATGTGACACGAATGTTTTGTTTTGTGTGACTAGGATGTTGCATTCCTGTCACATAATACAGTAACATCCTGGTCTTACAACATAAAAATATTCCTGTCACATAATACAGCAACATCCTGGTCACACAATACAAAAAAGATTCCCCTCATGTAAATGCTTGAGTCATAAAGAGTAGTCCCCAGATGTGACAGCGGTAAGTTTAAAATTCTAAAATCCGGGGTTCGACTCCCCGCATGGACACAGGAGATGTGGCTTTGCTTTAAAATAAACAAACACAAAGAACAACGGTTAGAGACACTGCTGGGTAAGATTTAACTGTAATATTATAAACAAAATGACTTTTATATTAAATCCTGGATTTCTAATAAATATGAACATAGCATGTTTTACAATATTTTTATGTTATTGGTCAGTGGGTAAAAACATTGCAATGTTTAATTTTTCCAGCAACATTAGTTACAAGAAGATAACAGTTGTAGTATGCAGGTAATAATATAGTAATATTACCCTCCTATAGTATATATATATTCTATCTACAAAATTTTCAAGTCTATAAGCTCTAATTTTGAAAAACGCCAATTTCTGTTGAGAGTATATACAAAATTCAGTGTCACGTGTTAATTTTTTAGTTTGATTGGTCAAGGAACCTACTTTCTGTTTCATGGGATTGTGTTCTCTTTGACCTTATGCTTGAGGGATACCTTGTGACTGCAGCATCTCGGTGTCTCCTCTTCTGATTGATCTTCTGTGGTTTTAGCAGTTTCAGATTGAGATTCGATCTGATTTTTTAAGGAGTTCCTGCTCGTTTGTCTGACAGAATCAAAGCTTTACCAACTATCTTGTGGCATTCTCTAGCTAAAGTAATTTCAAAGTTCCTATTTTTCACGGGAATTTCATATTTATAAAGTTGGGCGTCACTTAATACTTTAATCACTCAGCGGGGTGAAGAGAAACCGAAGTTTCTGACCGCCCCTGGTTATATTTCATTCCGCTTCGGAGAATGAAATATATTTTAACCTAAATTCCCGCCAGATTGATTGTTTAAGAGAGCCAAAGCCTGCTGCGGAAGTCCGTACTCGTTTCACTATTTTTATATCTGCTGATCGTGCTCGTGCAGCTTTAACCTTAACTCCAGTTTACTTTGAAGTTAAGCTCGATTTAATGTACTTTTCATTTTCTTTAAATTTTTCTTAATTTCCGATGCAGACCGTAAGCGACTTTTTTACTCTCAGGGCTATGACGTACTATTTTAACAAATGAGGACCATGAAACAATCATAGGCGCTAACATAGTAATGCACTAGAATGGATTAGTTTGAATATAAAATTACAACAACTAACACTGTATTGTGTTCAAAACCATTTTTTATTACAGAACTACATAACATTGTGACTATTGCTAGTCCTAGCCATAATTTCCTTTTACTTGTATATAAGTCAAGTGTTTACGATTTCTATCATCTCCCTCTACATATTGTTTATGTTTATGTAAGCTCCATTCGCTAGAATCACGTGTGGGAGGAAGAGAATCCAAGGCAAAAAAAAAAAAAAGATCTAATGCATCAGAGTTGAGCCAATGATATAAAACTATTTTATTTGCTTTATTAACAGATTAAATCACCCAAATAAGCTTAATGGTTCCCGATTTTTAGCTAGACCACTTGGTTGACGTCATCAACGAGGTGGCGCGAGGTTTTACAGAAATAAAGTAGGTACTAAAATAAACTTACAATCTACAGTAATCGCACGTAAGACAGAATTAACATGAAATCTCATATTATTGATAATTTTAGTAATTAATTCATACAGAATGTTTGCCGTCGTTATTTACTTCATACGTAAACAGCGTGCAGACGATATTTTAACGTAAGTTTTCGTGGATCTTTCTTTTCGTTTCTGTTAAAACCAAAGTTTATCCTTAACATTATAGTTACCGATGAGATTCATCCCATCTTAAATATTTTTGCTGAAATATTTGCGGACCCCATGGTCTTTTTGGTTACAAGGTCCTAATAGCATATGAATCACACGGAAAGAATTAAAGAAAAATACCACTAGATTATTTTTGTTTAATTTAGTGAAGTCAATCACTTTGTATGTAAAAATACATAGGAGGTCTCCAACAGTCCACTAGTTACTGTTGGAGACCTCCTATGTATTTTTACATACAAAGTGATTGACTTCACCAAATTAAACAAAAATACTACTAGTTACTGTTGGAGACCTCCTATGTATTTTTACATACAAAGTGATTGACTTCACCAAATTAAACAAAAATACCACTAGTTACTGTTGGAGACCTCTTATGTATTTTTACATACAAAGTGATTGACTTCACCAAATTAAACAAAAATACCACTAGTTACTGTTGGAGACCTATGTATTTTTACATACAAAATGGTTGAATTCACCAAATTGACTTCACACAATTGTGAATACAAGCGATAATAGCTTCTAATAATTTATGTCATCAAAAAAGAAACAAACTAACTAATGATATGTGTATGATAAAAGAACTAGCAAGAACTGAAAATAGAGAGAAATGCACCGCTTCAGTTTTTAACAAGTTATTGTAGCAGGAACTTGTTGACTCCAGAACATTCCATTGTTATTCAACCAAATCGAAGTATAAAATAAGAACCCAAAGCTAACTCTTTTTATGGTTGGTATCACACAGGAATATGCTGATTTGTATTAGTTTCTCTCATGGGGATTTTAGGCTTAAACTATTAATTAATTCGACGTTAAAAAAATCGAATTATTATATTTCCGCATACTTAACATTAGTCGAACTGTACAGTAGGACACAAAAGAGACCGACGACATTAATTTGTAAGCCTATGCGAATTACAGCTTATGCTTCCCCTGTGTAATTGTTGACGTCATGATTAACACGTAAGGCAATGAATCCTCTTGTGTTTTCTCGTGCGTTTAATTGGCTAACGGAAGAAGAGACAAATAAATTTTGCCAGCTCAAAAGGATGTAGAACTAGAAGCTGAAAGCTTGCAGAGCGACGGCAAGTTATTAGCGTTCTAGATCTCTTCACCCCCGACCCCTTAGCTGATTTCGTGATGTCAGAGTACGTGCCCAATCGACTTTTGATAGTAGTAATGGCCAGATATCCGTATAGTCAGTTTTTCATTTGTCAACTTAAGCTGTCGTTCTATCGAATGTTATTTCTACCAAATTAATTTTCTCTCGTGCAAAATAACTTGGAGGATAAAGATTTGCCTAAAAGGATGAAAAAATAAAATCAATCTGTAAAAATACAAAGACGGAAATAAACAGAGAATGACTCTGGCTACATGAAGAATCAAATTCACTGACGTCATCTGCACAATAAAACACTAACTGATGACACCTCCAAAGAAAAGCATTCACAGAACCCTAACGTAGAACTTCTGAGTTATTTTTTCATATCCAGTTGTGAAAACATCCACACAAACACATACAGACATTTGTATAAATTCCATTGGTGTATATATTAAACGTATTTCAAAAGTATTCTGTTTCAAGAGCAAATAAAACCGAAGTTAAAAGTAACAAATATTTTTATTTCTTGCTTTTCAAGTTCATATGTCATGAGGTGTTGCAGCCTACAAACTGCATATTTTTCTCGTGATTCATGGCATGCGCACGTTTTACTGACGTCACAAAATTGCAAAGTTAAACGTCCCTTATGTGAAGTAATTTTAGTGTCTACTGTCTGACTGACAGACAACACACTGTTGTATTGTGGTGCGAGTGGTTAGAACAGATGATCCCTCCAGATGGCCTTTCGGGGAAACAATAGTTAAAAACCGACATCTTGGTATGGATATGATTTTTTTAAATATACTGATCCAACCAATCGTCTTGTATTATATTTATACACATTGAATACGAAATGATCGCTTTCTTGTTGTTTTCTATAAATATTATGGAAGAGCATATTGTACAATCCAAGATATTTTCAGAGTGCTCGCAGTAGAGATTCTGGAAACATCAGAGGCGGTCTAACTTCCTTTGAAAGCAGTGCCCTTTTTGATCGCGTTTTTGGCGCTCACGGGAAAAGTACCTTTTATCAAGCCTTGAACAAAGCGGTATGTTTGAGGACTTATACTGCTAGAAATCGGGTTTCGATACCCGTGGTGGGCAGAGCACATATAGCCCTTTGTGTAGCTTTGTGCTTAATAACAAACAACAATTAAACGCCCTCCATCTCAAAATCCTGGATCTGCTCCTGGGAATACACCATAATTCATTGAAAAAATATGAAGCCAGCGAAAACGTTATAATTTGTTTAGAAATATTATTCATCCTGAAGGTTAATATGAAACACACGTTGCTAAACCCTAATGCATCTTTTATTATTTTTCCTTATTATTTATATTGTATTTCAAAGTAAGTTTGGAAACACTAGTTTATCTTCTTTACATAAAAAGCATGACTTCAAAATACTGTTATGGTGCGTTTTTCTTAGAAAAAGCTTATAGTTTGTTTTACTCATCAATACCACACACTCAACGCAAAGAATATTAAGTGGATGATACAGAGTGTGCTGCCACCTGTACATTATTTTAACAACCTCTCAGCAAGTGATAAATATAAAGAACTATTCTCTACTTTTCATTTAAATACGAGCTTTCGGCCTTCTCACTGCAATAAATATAGTTTTATTTCACAATTTTTAGGCCTACTGTTTTCCAATAATTTGCCAACTTTCGGCGTTTAAACAGTATCTTCGTAGTATAACTTTAATACCATATAGCAGTTATTATTAGGATTGTTACTTAGTCTTTAAAAAGTGTTCCACAGAGAAAATAAATTGCATTATTCAATGCATTGGTGCTCGATGAAGACTTTGGTAAGATGGCCGAAATCTTACAACTAAATGAAAAGTATTTAACATAGATAACAGTCCGTTCATATTTTTCATTCGTTGAGAAGTTACTGAAACAATGAATAGGTGGCAGCACACTCTATATCGTCCAGTTGATATTCTTTGCGTCGTGTGCATAACTTTTACTTTATTACAAATTACAGCTTTTATAGTAAGGAAGAATATTTTAAAAACAGGTACCACGTTTTGATTACTGGTGTGATCATTCTCAAGCACACAAGAATGATCGCACCAATGATCGAAACGTTGTACCTATTTTGAAAATATTCTTTCTAACTGTAAAAGTTATAATTTGTAATGAAATAATACTTATAATCAGTAAGTAACCTCCAAACGAAACTATTAATTAAATAACTTTGTTTTGAGTAAAACAATCTATAAGCTTTTTTTAAGAAACGCACCACAACAATATTTTCAAAAAGATAAGCTATTGTTTCTTATACTGTAAATATACTGCAAATAACAAGAAAAATAGAATCAATGGTTTTATATATATATATTGTTACGTCTCCGTTTGTTAATTGATTTTCCGTAACCTCCTTCCGACGAAACTTTAGCGACACAAGTCCTTACTTAATAAAACTGGTTTATTCTTTCTGAATATAACTTTACCGATACACTTATTTTCAACAGTCGCTCTTTTACAAACGTTTTAACAACGAACGTTAACTTCAACAGTACTTCCTGACTGCAGTTCAATTACTCACTACCTACACACACATTGTCGTCACGTTGTGAGCGTCTTATATATATACCAGACAACATATATCTAGTAAATGCTAGGGCATTCACGAAGGAACAAGATAGTTCTAGAAACGTGGCGTGACACTAGTCACGTGACCTCGCTGACGCAACAATATGTTGACCAGGCTGAAAAGAAGAGCAAGTTTATTTTTCCTATTTTGCTACGTACCAATTATAAAATAACGTAAATAAATGAAACATTTTTGTGAACTTTAAATTTTATTCGTGATAGTGATGTTTACAGCACGTCACGAACTCACAATCGGAATTTTTGAGGAACAAGCTACTACTAGGCCTTATTTTAGTCACATAAAACATTTGGCATACACGGCAAAAATTATTGAACCTACATAGTCAGTAAGTAACATAGAATATTTGTCAGGTTTACATGTCGAAATATAAAACAAAATAGACATTATGTTTAGGTTTACTTTTAACATCTTCTGATCGAACGACAGAATTAGGTCTTGTGAAATTATTACTTTTAAAAACAAAGAAAGCGAAAGTAAATCAAAACATAAAGCTGTGTCTCATGCGGCCAAAACAACCTGCTGCAGTGTGGTATTAACGGTAATGATAGTTTAGCGATTTTCCACCTTCTGTATCTCAGACTGTGGTAATCCGAACTATCATATATTTTCAAAGGATATCTCTACTGGACTTTTACTTCACATACCAAATTCCAAGGCAATCCTTTTAGAAATACCTGAGATATAACATCTCGCAGCAAAAGTACTGAAACTTTATTTGATAGAAAAACATATTTAACTTTTATGGATTTTTTCCCCAATTTAGTATACTGATAGATCTTTTCAATTTACAATTATGAATCTCATTTGATATTCAACAAAAACCGCTCAAATTTGACGAAAATGTTTACGCATGCCTACGCAAAAAGTTGCGTGAGCTATCGGTCTAATATTTTTACTATAGTTTCACTTAAGAGTAAAAGTGGACTTTTTATATTTTTTTGTCATTCGGATAAAAGATGGCTGATTTAGAGCAGAAAAAACTATAAGGTGAAAGGACGTGCACATTCATAAGAACAGGTTAGGCCAAGAAAACTAGATTAGCAGTTTCTAGCTGAAGTTTTCAAAAGAATCATACGGGTGGTGGACAGTTATTATTCATTATTCACTGCCAACTTTTAAGTACAAATTAACTAACTTTTATGAAATTATTCTAATTAGATAGCGTTTAGCGTCACGTGATATTAGCTTAAGCAATTAGCATAAATAATGATACTTGATACGGCTGTACCGATTTCATGGAAGTGATGACAGGAAACTGTTAATCTAAATTCCATGGCGTTACTATAAAGGAAGCTATTAACAAAAACTCCGCCTGGCTGTCTAATAAATGAATATTTGCTGTAAAATTATTTTCAACGTTATAAGTGTAGCTACCAGTTTGGCCGCACATTTTGATTTCATTCCTATAAGTCGCACACTCAATCCTTTTTTTTTTTGGCCTCACTTTTTTTCACCCCTAAGGTGTTTTTGACTAGATTATGTATATTGGTGCTAGAAGACTTGGTGCAATAGTGATAAATAATTCTGTTTACAAGAAATAGATGAAATATGTGGAATATCGCTATATATATATTATATTCCTCATTTTATCGAAGAAACTTTATTAAGAATATTTAAAAAAATTATGATACACAAGTTTTACTCTAGTGTGGATCGTGTTTGCTTAATAAAGTTAACTAAAATAATTAGCCATTCTAATAATAATAATAATACATAAATAAGAATTTAATGTACCTAACTTTAAATACACAATAAAATATTTGTATAATAATTAGATTTTAAACATTCATAATGTTTATTCTAAATTCATGTACACCTTATAAATAGGTATTTAGGTGCATGTATATGAGATATCCATTTCTCTCCAATGCTGGTTTAATATATATATATATATACATACATATACAAATGGTGATCTTATTTTATTTGAAATAGTTTGTTTGTTTGTTTTTAATTATGCACAAAGCTACACAAGGGCTATCTGTATCGAAACCCGCTTCCTAGCGTTGTAAGTCCGCTGACATGC
>NW_013671187.1:0-1180 GCF_000517525.1 Limulus polyphemus
CAGAGACGTAACAGTATGATACCCAAACCTTTCACGGTCAGACCAGGTGTTATTTTAAAAGAATGTCAAAGAACCAAGGCTTCTGATCAAAGCAACTTAATGGTTCTCTTGATCAATATGCAGGCTACTATTTGTTTGTTTTTGTGCAAAGCTACTCACAGAATATCTGTGATAGCCGTCTCTAATTCGGAAGTAATTGGCTAGTGGGAAGGCAGCTACTATCAACGCTACTTACCGCAAATTCTTGGACGACTCTTTTATCAATGAAAAATGGGACTGACACTGATATATAATCTTCTCAAAGGTGAGAGAGCGAACATGTTTAGTAACAGGATTCGAGCTCGTGTCCCGCAGATTGTGAGTCGAGCACTTTGGAGGAAAAGGTCTGAATAGAACGTGACCCTCCCCGTAGAACGACCAAATACTCATTTAGATACAGCAGTCGATCACTCTCACTACCAAGCCCTACGAACAACACCAATACAAAGACAAGCCGGTAATTTAGGAGATAACTATATTTGTGAATCCCCACATGCTCTGCGATCACTACGAAAATATAATAATAACAATTCTATCACAGATTTTACATTGAGTATTTATATTTATAATACTCAAAAGCCACAGACATAAAACTTACCACTTACCCGGGGTATGGACAAGGAGGGTCAAGCAGACCCCGAAGAACTATATGCTTACAGATCTGGCCAGTTTCAGGGGCAGCGCGTATGAGAGGCTTTGGGAGGGTTATCCTTCCCAAATAAACTGTCCCTCTAAGGGTATTATTCTTACCAACTCAAAAATATTATAAAGTAAATAATAAGCAATAATATTGTTGCGTCATCGAGTCACATGACTACTGTGACGCAACGTTTCTAGAACTATCATGTACTTTGGCGAATGTTCAAGTTCTTACTAGATATAGGGTAGACGGATATATAAAAGAGGGGAATGTAATGTGTGCGTAAATAGTGAGTAATTGAACTGCAGTCACACGGTATTGTTGAAGTTAACGTTCGTTCGTTACAGTGTTGTTTTAGCGCGAGTATTGAGATTAAGTGTATCGCAGAGTTATATTCGGAAAGAATAAACCAGTTTTATTAAGTAAAGACTTGTGTCGTTAAAGTTTCGTTGAAACGAAGTTACGGAAAAATCAGTTAACAAACGGAGACGTAACAATATT
>NW_013671187.1:1953-30575 GCF_000517525.1 Limulus polyphemus
CCTTAGCAGCAAAGTTATTATTACGCAGGACAAAGGCATTTAATATGGATAGTGTTGCGTCATCGAGTCACATGACTACTGTGACGCAACGTTTCTAGAACTATCATGTACTTTGGCGAATGTTCGAGTTCTTACTAGATATAGGGTAGGTTGGTATATAAAAGAGGGGAATGTAATGTGTGTGTGGATAGTGAGTAATTGAACTGCAGTCACAGGGTATTGTTGAAGTTAACGTTCGTTCGTTACAGTGTTGTTTTAGCGCGAGTATTGAGATTAAGTGTATCGCAGAGTTATATTCGGAAAGAATAAACCAGTTTTATTAAGTAAAGACTTGTGTCGTTAAAGTTTCGTTGAAACGAAGTTACGGAAAAATCAATTAACAAACGGAGACGTAACAATATTTACATCAATGATAATTCATTCCATTTGTGGACCAAAGTTATAACACCTAGTTAATTTTTTATATAAAATATTCATATTATTATAAACTAAAAATCGTATAATACACTGAAAAACTTGCAACAGCAATATGAGAAATGAAGAAGCAACAAATATTATGCATTTATGAGTGTGTGATACTAACAGATACCCTGGGATAAATAATTAAAGCCTCATACTTCCAAAACGACAATACTACCTTCGCTTTTCAATTTTCTCATCTCTGTGTGTGTGGAGACTGTTTGTGTTACTAAGGCAAGTAAGAGTAGGCTTATTTTGTGAGCTGTAACAACTAAGTACATATGAAACAGGTAGGTCTGTGTAAATATGTAATTATTTATGTCGGCTGTTATTTTGAACAACAGACAAGTAATTTTTATTTAGATCTGCGACATCTTTCTTCTGAACGCTGAAGTCGTTGTGTAAATAGGAAAAATACGTTATCAATTTTACTTTTTAGGTAATTTCAACGCCAGAACATTAAATCTGTTTTTAACTTAGGCTTAAGTTAAAATGTTGCTGTTGGAAATATGGACATGACTTGGTAAGGATTTCATACTCACTTATATATATGTTATATGGTTATGAAAGATTTTAGGCATTTTAATATTTTATATTTTTGTGATGGCATTTAATGCAAGTTTAATTTACAATTCCTACATTATATTGTATATTTTTTTTACACATTTTGTTTCTCATTTTAGGTTCCTGTTTTTATTTGTTTTCCATTAGTATGATTAGATAAAGCTTATTTCTTTATTGGCACATTTTGATGGGTATTGATTAAATACTATATTGGTTTTGTTTTGAGTGATATCCTATTTGTTAAATGTCTTATCACTTTGGAGGTTATTGTTGAGGTGTTGTGTAGCTTTTTATTATATGATTTTGTTCATTCATGAATTATATTTCAAGGTATTAATTTCAAATTAACGCAGTCACATACTCTATTGTGCCTAAAAGTAAAAGATAAAATTTCTTTAACTTTTTTTTGCCAATCTTTCTACACAAAATCCTGTTAATTTTATATATTTTAATAACTTCTGATATAATATTAGAGGTGTTTTATTTTGGTTTTGTGTAAGTATTCATTAAATTTTTATTTTATTTTTATACTGTGGTGCTGCTTTGTCAATTCCCTGGTATTGTTATGTTAGTCTGTGATGCAGATACTGGCTGTTTATATGGCTGCAAGAATTTATTTAAAATGTGCAATATTATCAGGTATTGAGCATATCATTTTCAGAGATGATTCGTTATGATCTTTTTACAATATTTATATTTTAAGAGTTTCACTAAATTGTGTGAGTGATTGGATTTAGTAATTTGTTTGAGTGAAGGTTGTTTTTTCAATCATAGGGAACTATCAGGGCTCAGTTTTAGAACCTTTGCTCTTTTTAATTTGCATCAGTGACATAGAAGAAAGAATGATCAATAAATTAATTAAGTTTGCAGATGATATTAAAGTTTTTGGGTGTTGTTGTCTGTGATGAGGAGGATGCTGATTTGTAAAAGGGTTTAGATTATTTGGTAAGTTTGGCAAATAAGTGGCAGATGGTTTTTGATTATAATGTATGTAAAGTAATGCATGTGGGATATTGCAATTTGAGTACAATTTTGATGGGAATAACTTTAACAGTGTTAGGGAAGAAAAGGATCCTGGTATTCTGGTTGGTCACTCTCTTAAGCCATCCAAGTAATGTTTTGTTACTAGTGGCAGGGCAAACAGGATTTTAAATTGTATCTACAGAAATATTGAATACAAGTCTGAAAAGGTTATAATTTCATTGTATAAGACACTGTGTTCAGTCTTAAGCTCCTTACCTTGAAAAGTACATTGAATTGTTGAAAAGGGTTTGTAGGAGGCCTACTAGGATGGAAAGCTTGTCATTAGAGGACAGATTAAAATTTCTGAAATTCTTTTTGCTTCAAAAAAGAAGAATCTGATGAGATGTTTAAGATTGTTAATGGAGTTGATAGTGATGATGAATCATCTTTTTTAACACTTTGGTCTTTGGAATGGGTTGCCTTTGGATGTGATTATTGCATTAAATTTAAGGTATTTAAAAGGGAGAATTGATATATATTTGGATGATAAAGAATCGCTTGGAGTTTAAATTTTTCTCTTTTTTTTTATTAATAGTTTAGTGGATCAGATAGCCCAGATTGAGACACATCCATTGTTGCTCTTAAATCATATGTATAACAAACTTATGTTCTATTGTCTTCAGAATATAGTACAAAGACATCAGAGGACTTTATCTTATCATTCCCCTGAAAGCTTGTAAACTTCAATGAGATCACTTCTTACTCTTCTTTTCTCAAGAGAAAGAGAAAATAAGTTAAGAGATCTTAATCTCTCTCTCTGTAACATAACCCATTCCTGGATTATTCCTTATAGCTCTCTTCTGAACCATGTCCATTAAGCCCATGTACATGTATGACTAATGAAATTTTAGTGAGGCTTCATTTGGATTACTGTGTACAGTATTGGTTCCCTATTTAAAGGAAGGATACCAACATGCTGTTTGAAGTAATGGGTTACTATAATGATGCCTTGTCTCAGTCTTTTTTTTTAGCCTCTGAAGAAAACCTTATAGTGTTTTGACTTTTTGTTTGGACAAAGAAGAGTATAAACAAAGATTTGTTCTTGAACATTTTTATGGGAAGTGGGTGGATAGAATCATAGGCTTGCAGAATAATATTTCTGATAATGTGAAGGAAGTTTGAATTTTTAAAATTGTTTTGATTAAATACGTGGATATGAAGGGCTATATTTAAGGTGGATTTAAAATAAATCACAGGAATTTTTATTCTTTGGTTTAGGTGTGAGTGAATGACATTGTGTTCAGTATTTTCCAGGATATTAATTATATAAATAGATTTGTAAATCAAATTTTTATACTTTCTGCAGACTATAAACCAAGATGTCTAGCACAGATTATACACTAGCCAAGAGCTGACATGGATGAGTCTTTTCTGAATGACCTTTTGGAGTGCTCTGTGTGTTTTGAACAACTTGATGTCACCAGTAAAGTATTACCTTGCCAACATACTTTTTGTAAACGATGTCTGGAGGAAATAGTTACTTCTCATAAGGAACTACGCTGCCCTGAATGTCGAGTGTTGGTAGAGACACAGGTAGATGACCTACCTGCTAATATCCTGCTTGTGAGACTGCTGGAAGGTCTAAGAAACAACTCTCGGCCCAGTAAAACTAATATTTTAGGAAGTGAAGATCAGGATCAAAAACAAACTACTCCTCAGCATGTAGCTTCTGCTGGGCTCAAAACAACAGCAGCATTAACTGCCCCTCTTCCACCTTCAGTGTGGCAGTTTGCAGCAAGAAGTGGAGGAGAAGCAAGAATTCTTCCCAGACAGGTCCCTGTAAGTTACTTTTCTATTCATCTATTGAATCGTCAGGCTGAAAGAAACTATAAATTAGTTATAAGTGCTTTTGAGTTAACATGGGCTTAATAAAGACATTTTAGAGGATCAGATAATCCAATGTGAGGTTTGCTTGTCATTGAACTTTTGGTACAGTCATGTGGTGGTGATACAGAGTAGAAATCAGTAGTTAAGCCTGGTCAAGACCTTCTAATATGTAATTGGAACTTTGGTTGCTATTCAGTTTCAGTCTCTGGTCAGTTTTTACTTTAGTTTCTGTCTTTGGTGAGTTTGTAATGAATCTTTCATTTTACTCTAAAATTGATCCAATGCTAATACCAGGATTTATTAGAACTTTCAAAACTAAAACAGAATATACTTTAAATTTGAAAATGCTGGTCTTGGACTTTTAGAAATGACACAACTAGAGTTGGACCATTAGTGGACTCTGTTAATTGATTAAGTGCTGAGCTCATTAATTGATTATTCTCACCTGAGATGGTTTAAAAGGAAAAAAAATAGTGCTGAAAATTGGGTTTTGATATCTGCAGTGGGCCAAGCACAGACAGGTCAGTGTATAGCTTTGTGTTTAACAACAAACAAACATAATGGCAATGTTTTAATTATTTGGATAGTTGGAATAATTGAAAATAGTAATAACGGGAAACCCTAATTTCAGTAGGTTACTGTTTTAGTGATTCACGACACTAACTGATTTAAACTGAACAAACGCGAGTTAATCCAAAATAATAATGAAAATCATAATGCCAATATTTCGATTATGTGATAATTGGAATAATTGGACACATTAATTTTGATTATTTTTGACATTAATTAATTTAATCTTAATCAGTTGTTTTATGTGACACTAACTGATTGAATTAATTGCCCAGCACTAGACACAACTGAACTTCAAACTTGTATCTCAACACTATAACTTTGACACAAGAAGTTAGGAAAAGAAGCAGAAAAAAAAATCTTTGTAAATCATCACAAAATCTAGTTTAATAGTATAATTCTTTCTTAACTCTCTGACTAATGATAACTCATAACAGTTTTAACTGAATTTCAAGCATTATTCAGTTTAAAAGCTCAATGTCCTCAAGCATCTGAATTACAAGTCTCCAGTTCTCTTTTATTTGCTGCCAGACAATGAGATTACAAATTAACCCTTTCCATATGGGGTCAGTCAACGTGACAGACCTTGTAACCATAAAGTAACCATCGTAGTTTCTATACACTAACTTTTCATATGTTTTATGTATCTTCACAAAACTTTTTCAAGCTTTCAGATAACATAAAAAAACCTGATTTTTGTATACAAAAGAATTGTTAATTAAGTACTTTTACTAAAGATTTGTCCATGAATATATGGAGTCCAAGTGCAAAGTAATTTCATATTAAAATTAAAAATACTTTTCTTCATCTGAAAAATTTCAAATTTCATTTGTATAGCTTTTAAAAGCTCCTAAATAAATATAAAATTTTTATTTTTCCATAAAACTATGTTTTATCTGTTACTTTCTATACCATAAATTTATTTTGAATTTTCTGATAGTGGTTACAGGGTTTATCAGATCAACCAAGTCCATATAAATGTAAATCACTTTTTTTTTCTTCCTAGAATGACTGCAGATTGTAACAGGAAATACAGTTGTGCATCTTAAACAGCTTAAAGCTTCTAACAGTTTACTCATGTTTATAAATTGTTTTATTGCCCTTTTAACTGTGTTTAATTAAATGTAAATCACTTGATGAACACCTAGCTCATGTTACCATATTGAATGACATAACATATGAGCTGCTTGAAAACATACCTTGCAAAGAATTTTTATTATTGTAATTATTTTTCATTATCTTGCCTAATCTAATCTTATTTAACCTAACAAATTTCTGATTTTTACATACTTATTACTTCTATAACAATAAATAAAAGATATACATGAAAAAACAAGAAATATGATCCTTTCCTTTGATCTTTTGTTTTTTTTTTGCTGTCAGTTGAGAATGAAACTTGTGTCTATTATTTTTATACTAATGGTGCTAGTACATCAATAACTTTTTATTTACTTAAGTAATGCACTTCAAAATACAGAATAATGACATGCATAAAACAAACTATGTCCTATGACCATCATAATTTAACTGTTTTTCTAATTTTGGCATAAGAGCCTTAAGAGCCTGAACACCTCAAGAGAAACTTTCAAAGTGTAGACAAAATAAACAGTACTCTGTACTGAAAACAACATAATATTTTACATCATTTGATAGATTAAAACTGCCTTTTTATTGGTTGTAAATAATATAGTATAAATGTGAGAGATTATTATTGGCAACTGTGAAATAGAGGACGTAAAGGTGGGCATAGCTAGCGGGTCAGATTTTCTGGTGTATGACTCTGTAAACAAATAAGATTGAAGGCTACAAAAATTAGACTTTACTTTAGTAACATCTATATTATAATGAGTAGTTTACTTTAAATTACATAATTTAGAGAGGGGTGGTCAATAAATTGTAGTAGGGAGAAGACCTAGAGAACAAATGTCAAGATTCTCATGGTAGGGGAGATTGAGAATTTAAAAAAAATATTTCCTTATAAAATTAAGAACTTAAAACTTATATAATATTAAAACTTGATTTACTAACTAAGCTTTGATGCCAGGTTTATCTATATACATGATAGTAAAATAGCTTACTTAGATTTTTAATGTAATTTTATAAAAGATCATGATACACGCTCTTTGATCTATTCATAGCGAGAGGGTTAATGTGGGGTAATTGTTGGTTATTGATGAAACATCTTATCTTACTTACACAGAGTGATTTATATGTGACAGTAGTTACCTTGACAAAGACCTCAGTGCCACCTAGTGTCAGTCATTTTGTCTCACTATGAGAGTAATGTTATAATCCATTCTAGCATTGTGTGAGCTAGCATCATGCATAAATAAATACAACAGACCACAAATATAAGACATAGGAACAGTCATTTATAGCCTGGAACAGGAACTTCTCAACAAGTATCCAAACCCATTGTCCTTCAAATATTTATAGGAGGAGGACTGTATTTCTCAACAAGTATCCAAACCCATTGTCCTTCAAATATTTATAGGAGGACTGTATTTCTCAACAAGTATCCAAACCCATTGTCCTTCAAATATTTATAGGAGGACTATATTTCTCAACAAGTATCCAAACCCATTTTCCTTCAAATATTTACAGGAGGAGGACTGTATTTTAAAACAATAAGATAGAATACAATATTAATATCCTATGCCATCACATTAAAACTCCAGAACACTTATTAAGAATTCCAAAACAAAAATGTATCCTGAGATATCAGACTTCTGTTTGTTGACAAAAGTAGGTTGCAACATGGTACTAATAGCCCATTTCCAAGAAAATGATCATTAATAGCCCATAAAATGTATTAAAGAATGGCTATTGCAGAGAAATGATCTGTATAAATGTACATGATGATATGTTTAATGTGTATTCATAAAAGCAGGTTGTAATACAGTTTTATGTGAAATATGGCACTAATAACCTGTTCTGGGGCAAGAAAAGCTTGAAATGATCACTAATAGCCCATAAAATGTATTGAAGAATGGCTATTGCAGAGAAATGATCTGTATAAATGTACATGGAGATATGTGAATTATGTTTACTGATAAAGCAGGTTGAAACATAGCTTTATATTGCAGTTCTGTCACATGAAAATCCCCGATGATCAATAAGAGCTTGGAACAGATATTTAAGAATTTCAGTTGCAGGTAAAAGTGCTATAAAAAGCCAAAAACTCGCAAGGAACTTTGAACAGGAACATTGTCAAAACTGTTTGAACCTGATATGTTTACAGCATGAAAATAAAAAAAAGAGAATTCATATTTTGTTCACTAACAGTGATATTTTATACTTTGATACTAGTCATTTCTGGAAATGTTGTAATTGAATTCCATGGAACTTGTAATGCTGTTTCAGGACTCGTATAATTCTCTATGAAAGATGTTTCTAATTTATACTTGTTTAGGCTACATTTGCTTTTTTTTTGTGTTGTGGGTGTTTCTCATCATGTAAGACACTTATCAACAGTGAATTTGATACAGCTTCTGTTTCCAGTACAGATTTTTGTACAGGTGTCTTTTGTACAGATTTGAAGTTTTTTGCTTTTTTTTGTTTTGTTTATAGGACATGCTGTATTTTTCTCTCAATTTTACCTACTTTTTTTGGGGGGTTGGCAGTTTGTGCTAACAGGTTCAATGTTACAGCAGAAACACATTTCAGAAGGGAATAGTTTAATGACATACTGATTTTTATGTAATTCATTAAGTTTAATCATGGTGCTTTATAGTTGAAGAAATGCAGGGTTTTATTTCACTGTCAAATCTGCTGTCTTCCTCTTCAAGTCCAGGTTGCTTTACAAGTTTTAGAATATCTTCTGGGGTCATGTATTCTGTAAGAAGTTCTATATTATTAGGATTAAGCAACATGTTGAAATGTTCAGGTGAAACTTAGTTTCCACATCTTCCCCTAAGAACATGCTTTAAATAGAAGGTTTGTAGGAAGTAGCATTATGGAACCATTTCATCCATGCTTATTTCCTTAAACATTTATTTCCTTAAAGTTTCCACATCTTCCCCTAAGAACATGCTTTAAATAGAAGGTTTGTAGGAAGTAGCATTATGGTAACCATTTCATCCTATGCTTATTTCCTTAAACTATGTCATTCTTTTTAGTGCTACATTAATGACTTTCTGATTGAATGGATTATAACTACCTACGTTTGGTTTTTTATATATTCGTTACCTTTTTCCAGTAACATTCTACTACTTTTCCAAGGATTATTTTGTTAATATCATACTCAAAATAATTGAGGAAGGCTGCACTCACTTCACCTCCAGTTTTAGTGGGAATCCTTAAAAAGAATCTTTACTTGTGATTGATATCTTACCCCATTTCTCAACTTGTACTGCCCTCTATCGGCACAAATTTTTGCTCACCATAAGCTTTGCTACTTCCACTTATTACTGCATACTAACATGCAGCAACTGTCTACCAATAGGAGTGCGACCCTACCCCTCTCTAATCATGCACATGTTAATCACTTCTCGAGTGGCAGTCCTACTGAGTAGACGTGTTTTTGCTCACAGTTTAATTAACCTATCCATACGTTTTTACTTTCGTGAATTTCTATTTCAGTTAATTTATTATTTTACATTTTTGTTCTGTTTCTGTGTGGTGAATGTTGCCTGACCAGTGTTGTTGATGTAAACCTTTGTATAAACTTTTTATTCTCCTCCATCAGCTGAAACCCAGAGTTCTATATCTTTTAATAAATGGTTCCAACAGATCACATAGGAATGATACTTTCGGTACTTATGACAAATGCTGCTTCTTTACCAGTTACTGTTATAAAATTTTCACAGTTAATTTTAGAAACTTTCCCACATAAAAAAAGGACAAATCTTTTCATGCACTTGTGTAGTTCGTTTTATCATAGATTAATGGTGTCATGGTAATGGCTATTTTTTTTATGAAATATAAAAAAAACTCGTAACTGGAGATGTGTGTGTCGTATGAAAGAGCTGGAATTGCTTAGATTCTGAAAAAGCTCATCAAAAATTAATACTAACTGAAACTTCAGGAACCAGGATACACTCTCACAAAATATTCTATAGCATAGTGAATCTCGTACACAAAAAAGAGAATGTTCTACTACTTCCTGTTTTTGAATGTTTTTTTTTTTGATCTGCACTGATGGCATTGTGTGTACTTATGTGGGATATATTTCCATGGTGTATGCATATTTCATGATTTCATCCGGTCCAAGATAACACACAATAATAATTTCTACACTACTTAAAGTATTCAGATCTTTGAAATTAACAGCTTTTTGACTAATTATAGCTTCGAAGTATGACTTTCTTATTGTGTGATTTCTCCTCTCTAGTAGATGTTTCCCCCTGTTAATCCAATTGTACTGGTCACATCTCCAGCCATCTTTTTTTCTTTTTCACTTTTTCACTTTGTGACAGTACAACCACGTTTGTCCCTTTTGGGGCTTATTAGCAAGGTGTGTAGAGAGTTTGTATCTGTTTGGGTGTTTTAATAGATCCATGGTTTCTTCTGGTGAAAGAGGTTCACATACACAACATTAATCATGGTTACTAAGCTAGTTTCATTTCAGACCGAATGAATTCTGAAACTTGTTTCAGGCCTTTAATGATCTAGCAAAAGCTCAATCTGGCTGGGTTTGGTGACTGTTAACAAATGGAAGTACCTGCTGCAATTATGTTTGATTTTTGAAATAAACTTTGGTTTCTGAGACAGTACATTACCTCCTCTCATGTGTATAGCTATTCCTATTCAGTGCTGCTCTCTATATGCAAAATTTTTTTGCATGCCACAAGTTTTGAACTCCCATGTACTCCACAATCAACATGGTTCATCTGTGTCTTGTGACAAACCTCCACTATCAGGAGTGCAACACACCATCTTAACACATGTGACTCCCTCTATTCGGTTCTACCAAACTATTCTCATTAGGCAGTGATCAAGTGCTCTTTTCACATGTTCATTTCAATTTTTTTTGCAAAGTAGTGATTTACTTGATTTATACAAGATTTGGATACTTGCTACAGTTTTTTTTCTGTAGTAGTTTGCCATGAAAACTTACTTTTGTTTATTGATTTTATTCTCAATTTCAACTTCTTCATGGAAGAATTTTTGGCTATCATTCATCAGGAGATTGATCATTATATGAGGCATCCTTTTTCTCCTGACAATGTTCGGGTTCCTCCTGCATTGTCAGAACCTGTTCATGAAGAGGAGGATTTTTACAGTTTTTTTTTTGTTCCTTTTCCTAACTATGCCATGCCTTCCCATGCATCTCTTATGAGATCTACTAGGCATAACTCTGCCTTTTTGGATATGCTTTCTCAGGTGTGTTTCACTTTCTCACATTTACCGTTCCTTTTTTTACATGACACCCATCATTAGTGTCCCTTGTTTTCCATCCTTCCACTGAAATCAGGGTTCGTGCTGAGCATTTCATTTCACAGTTGAGGATGGGTGTTAGTGTGTCTCATCCTCCATGGACTTCTGATCTTTATGCTTGGGCTTATCAGCAAGCTGATCAAACCTTTCTCGACTTCCAGCACTAGGAGTCATTTTTTTCAATATGGGTGGCTGCCCCTTATAATCTATCCATTTCTCCTACGTCCATGTCCCACCTTCATCTTACATTTACAGCTCTTCTGTAGTACTTGTCCAACATACACCTCCTTTCTGAGGCACTCCACCAATCCCTGAGGGTTTTTTTCAAGGGAAACACTTTCCCTCCTTCCTATTCTTTTCCTTTCCCATC
The DNA here is from genome assembly GCF_000517525.1 of Limulus polyphemus. Lineage (NCBI taxonomy): Eukaryota > Metazoa > Arthropoda > Merostomata > Xiphosura > Limulidae > Limulus > Limulus polyphemus. Next base: position 13,145 of record NW_013671187.1, read on the forward strand.
CATCTTTGTTTCCTATATTGATTTCCTTCTCATTAACTTGGGATCCAGCTATCTGTCTGAGTCTATCCAAGGTTGTGCTTATCTTTCTGTCATAGAGAGCTATCAAGCCTGTCAGCCAACTTATTCCAGGATTTTTGTCCTATGATCTATCTGTCCTGCCTCAACCAATTTCTGGTTCTTTCCCAATTTCCCATGGAGTCCTTTATAACACTCCAAGGTTTTTTTTCTCCAGAACTATAGATAACCAAGGTAGATGTCTCGAATGCCTATCTCCATATTAATATTTTTCAACAGGCTAGATGCTATCTTTGATTTGCCTACTACAGGATTGTGTATCACTTTCATGCCTGGTCTTTTGGACTTGCTTCAGCATCATATATATTTTATAGGGTGTTCACAGCTTTTGCCCTACTTCTGTATACTCTAGAGTTGTGTTTACATCACTACATGGATGACTGGCTCAGGTGAGCTCATTTCGAACTGAAGTCTTCTCAACACGCATATATGATGCTGACATTAGCAGTTTGTGTTGGTTGGATTCTACAGTGGGTGAAGTTTCTTTTTGCCTACCCACTATCTTATCCACTTGGGTGTATTTTTCAACACCCCCCCCCTCATTTGGGCCCATCCTTCTCCACTTCTCCTTTTGATAGTGCTTTCAATTCTTACTTCTTTCTTGGTTTTTGCACAAAAGGTTCTGTTGCTTTTGAGGACTTGGGCTTCTATGGAAGCTCTTATTCCTTTGGGTCGGGGACATATGTGTTCTCTTCAAAGGTCTCTGCACATCCAATGGAATCTTGCTCGGGATCCCTTCGACTCCCCAATTACCCTTCCTCTTTTCCTTACAGACTATCTGCATTGGTGGTTGAACAAGGACAACTTAATAAAGGGAGTACTGGACTGGTACATTTACTCCACCTTTTCCAGCTTTTTATCAAATTACTGATGCTTCTCTCCAAGGTTGGGGAGTATTGGTCCATCAGTAAGAGGCTTTTGGGCAATGGTCTCACATAGTAATGTCTTACCATTTCAACATCTTGGAGCTTATGGCAGTACAATGTGCTTTTGTTTATTTTCTTCTAATGGTACGGTACCAACACTCATGCTCCATTCTGACAGTTCCACCATTGTTGCCTGTTTCAATCACTATGGGGGCACCCGTTACTGTTCCCTTTGTGTTTGAACATTAGATTTCCTTTATTGGACCCATATGCTGTGGATAAATCTCCTTGTGTGTCATGTTCTGGGTGCTTTTAACATGTGGCAGATTGTTTTTCAAAACCCAACAAAGTTTATCCCACAGAGTGGTTTATTGACTTTCAGGTTTTCAGGTGGCTATGCAATCAGTGGGGTTCTCCTGACCATGCTTTTGCCACTCTACCTCAATACCAAGTTACCTCTTTTTTGGTCTCTGGTTCATCATCCTCAGACCCTGTCAGTGGATTTTCTCAGTCAAAACTGGACCAGTCAGTTCTATTTACATTCCTTCCAGATTCATTGACCTCCTCATTGTGTGGTTCTTTTGGATTGAGTTTTCATACTCAAAACTTTGGCTGCTCGTGAGGGTCATTCTTCCTTTTTGCCATTTTTTCTTTCATCCATTTCCCACTTTTATTCCTGGTGTGTTCCAGATAGTCTTCTATGTCCAGTATGTGCTTTTCATTGTTCCATTGCCTACATGGCCTCCTTTAATGATTCCCATTTCCACCTTTTCATTCCCTGGCATTGTTCATCTGTACATGACCTTTCTTCTTCTGCCCTTATGATTTGGGATCGTTAACTGATTCTATTGGTCTATTTCCCCCTGTCTTTTTCTTCCCAAATTCTGTTACAGGTGTCTTTGCTTAAGATTGGGCACCTTTCGTTTTTCCTGGAGTCTCACCTCTGTCATCCATTGGAAGAACTCTTCAGTCAGGCATGTGGCCTACTCCTTGTATGTTTATCTCCCACTATATTCATTGGGTAGCTGTTTCTTCCTCATCAAGGTACTGCCTGTTGCCATTCTTCAAACTTTGGTGTGGGTGTGATTTGGTGAGCTATCTTTTATATATATATATATATATATATTTTTTCCCTCGAGGTGCATGTCCCATTTAGGATTCAGATTCTGCTCAGTGGCGAGCGTTGCCTGTCTAGGTGTGCTTCCTATATCTCAAATCTACACTGTACAGCTAAGATGAAATATGAAAACACATTATGCCCATGGCCAATATAGCACACTGTGGAAATTGGGTGTTCCACAAGATTGCTAGTACATTTTATCTTAGGATATATTTGCTTCATTAATATGCCCATTCTTGACCATACTAACCCAAGGACTTACATGGATAAAGCAGAAGGGGAAAGCTGCCCATCCCTGCTATCCCTTCGATTGAATAAATCAGGGGTGTTTTGCTTTGCAATAAGGTTTTCCTGGTCACCCTTTGCACTGTCTCTGGTGTTGGCATTCCACTGGACTCTCCATCACATTTTATCCTCTCATGTTCTTGTAGTGGAGTACCACCCCAGTTGCAAGCTGCTGGGGTGGTTGACCTGAAGGTATCCTCCTGAATGTGTCCACTTCCATTCAGTAAAGAGTAGGGCAGTGGTGTTTTGCTGGTGTAGATGGCATATGATCCAATCATGTGCTCCACCTCCATCTGGAAGATAAAGTTGTATATATTTTGTTGAGGCACTCAACTGCTGTGGATCATGGAGGTTGATGCTGTGCCCAGCTTCTGTGCACTTTTTTCCTGCCCGAGGCTGCTGTTGTGCTGAGGGATTTCAATCAGATTGGATTTGATTTGATGTGAACCGCCACTTAGGCACATCCCTTCATACCATCACTTGGATGTCAGGTTCCCAGATGTATGGGTGGCTATGGATTTGCACATGTGCCTGATTTAGTAGATCGTTTTGACATGTATATAATTTTGTTCTACTCAACTTGAGGTGAAGACGATGTGGACCCTCCTTCTACCATTGTTTGGAAGTAGTAATCGCAATGTTGCTTGGTTTTGGACTGTAGTTGAGTGGGTGTGTACGGTCCGCCGTGCCTTAGCCACTCTACCACATCCATTTTAGCTTTCCCCACATTCCTGTCTGGAGCTGATTATTCTAGTCTTTCTTCACTGGGATTGAGATTCCGGTTTATTGTGGTTCATATTCGAACCTCCCTGGTTTTTCTCTCCCTTTTGGATACTTATTTCTATCCCTCGCACCGGTCTCTCCATTTATTCACTGTGGGATTCTAGCTATACATGTGAGTGGAGGTAGTATACCATATGGAAGTTATTTTCTTACACTGAAAATATATTTCCGATAGGTACTTACCTTCCTCTCACACTTTCCACCCTTTCTCTCCATTGAAAACATGTGTTTTTCTTTTCTGTAGAATCGAATAGAGGGAGTCAAATGTGTTAGGAGGGTGTGTCAAACTGATATTGGTGGAGGGTTGTCACATAGTGATTTATGTGTGAGACACATTTGAAACACATTGATTTTGGGGTATGAGGGAGTTCAAGGCTTGTGGCATGTGAAAAAATATTTTCATATAGAGGGCAGCACTGAATGAGAATAGCTATACATGGGAGAAGAGGTAAGTATCTATTGGAAATATATTTTCAGTATAGAAAAATAATAACTTTTTTTGCAATGAGGTTGAGAAACAAGGATATAAGAAAAATGTAAAAACAATATAACCTTGAAAAATAATATTGTAATCATTTATTATTGATTATGGGGAAAATCATGAACAATTGCTTTGTAATTTGACTCTAACAATAGGTCTTCAGTTGTTCTAATTAATCATTACACCAGTAATCCTGAATGAACACAATTCTTTGTTTTGAAGCCTGTTTGCTAATGTAAACCTAAACTATACAGTGGGTACAATACTTATATTAAAATGATTTTGAATATGGATATTAGCAATTCACATGACAACGACAGCCTTTATGAACTTGAGGTGGAACAAAGTGTATCAAAACTACATTTTGATGTTATTTGGTATATTTTAGGTAGTGTGATACCAGCAAAAATTGGTAACTTTTTGGAAAAGGTATGTAACAGCTCTTTCTGATACAAAGTATTCCTAACTTGGTTCATAATGATGTGTTGAGATCAGTGATTTAGAATATCCAAGATGTGGATATCCCTTCTACTTAGTGGTGTTGGTAATTAAGGAATATGGTTCACTTTGTAGCACTAAGTCCATTCAGAAAGTCATATCCCATCAAACTGTGGCATCTGGTAACGGTTGAGAATCCATGAACACAAGTATCAGTGGTGAAAGCCATACACCTGTCTCAGGCAACAGTACACAGTATAATTAAAACATGATAAAGTGTAATTTTTGTTTTTACAATAAGTTTGTGTTCATTCAAATGACATTTTAGTTTATGAATTTTCTGACTAACATAGACTTTGTTGCATTCACACTTTATATCATCATTCTGTTTTTGTTGAAGCTAGTAAATTATTTTTTAATGAAGGAAGAAGAATACAAATTTTATTAAGAGGTCTATAAGGGATATGAAAGTATATATATATATATATATCTATTTCACGAGATATTTTGTTGATAGCCTTACTCAATGATTATTGAGTCATTTTCTATATCTTTGACCACATGTTTAAGATAGCTTATTTCAATGAAAAGGTCAACATCATTGGATAAAAGAAAAATTACACTTCATTATGTGTAGCAGAAGGTACCATTAATTATAAACACCGTACTGTATGGGATGAGACTAAATTAATTTGTCCCATGAGTAATTACACTGAACTGAATCTAAGAAAGTTGATGGAAATAATTAAACACAGAAATAAAGATGATCGTCCTAGAATTGCAGTCCTCCAGCTGTACTTGGATTAACACTGTATATATATAAATTGTATATTGTTTTATAATTATTTACATTATGTACAGTGTGTGCTTACATGTGTTGTTTCGTTTACATGGAGTGCTAATTTAAAATTGACATGCATCATGTGTTCTAGGAATGAATTTTTTAAATATATGTATACTGTTGTCTACTTTCATTCTGCCTAATGATAACCCAAACAAATGTGGTCAAAACATGTACCAGTTTTTGTAACAATAACTAATGGTGGTTTAAAAGGAGTATTACTTTTATTCATTACTTTACCTTATTAGTGTTGAGCAGGAGTAGAATGTTGTTTGCTATAACAAGAGGTGTGATGTTATATTCCTAGGTATGGAAAGGCTTACTTTATGTTATTGAGCAGAAAGAAAGTTTTATGTAATTTTAGTTTTGTTTTTGGCAAGTGAGTTAGAACAATACTCATATTTAAAAATAAGTTGGCTATTATTGTTTTTTGTTATCTTTATTAAATTACTTTTGTACTATTGACCTCTCTATGAGGTGTGGATTGTAAAATATACTGCATGTTTATGAAGTTAATAACAAATTTCTAGATCACAGAAGAATTAATAGTAGTTTCGTTTCGTTTATTTGTACAACAGTATGAATAATGAGGGCTTGGTTTTTGAGCAGAATTGTTACTTTTTCTTGATGAATGATTATGTAATGAAAGTATTTGTTAGATTATTGCCTGAGAAAGGCTGTGGTTAGCTTTGGAAGAGGGGTGGTCTCAGTGATTGCATGTTTCCTTATGTAAATTGGTGACCCCAGGATGAATCTGTATGCTGTAAAAAGTAGTTTCCAGGAGTGTTAATATTAAATACTGCTAGATGTAACAATAAGTATTGATGCTTTTATTTTTTGTTTCAGATCAGTTATCATGTACCATGTGCCAAAGCAATTCATTCCTATGAATCTAAAGAACCAAGGTGAGATTAAGTTTAATCAAACATTAAGAAACATGAGTTACTGACATACTAGAATTAGCTTGAATGAAACATGAGTTACTGACATACTAGAATTAGCTTAAATGAAACATGAGTTACTAACATACTAGAATTAGCTTGAATGAAACATGAGTTACTGACATACGCCCCCCAGTGGTACAGTGGTATGTCTTTGGACTTACAACGCTAGAAACTGGGTTTCGATACCCGTGGTGGGCAGAGCACAGATAGCCCTTGTGTAGCTTTGTGCATTATTAAAAACAAACAATACTGACATGCTAGAATTAGCTTGAATGAAACATGAGTTACTGACATACTAGAATTAGCTTGAATGAAACATGAGTTACTGACATACTAGAATTAGCTTGAATGAAACATGAGTTGCTCACATGCTAGAATTAGCTTGAATGAAACATGAGTTGTTCACATGCTAGAATTAGCTTGAATGAAACATGAGTTACTGAACTTGGAAAGTGGATAATTTATATTAATATCTTTTTTAACTCACCATATAGTAACCTAAAGTTAGGCATGTGAATTGTGCATAATTTATTATTCAATATTATACAGAAAGTCAGCTGTTTAAATTATTATATTGCATATTTCTTTCCTTTTCACCAAAGGTAAAATTAAAAATGTAATTATGATTTAGAGGCCTAATGTATTCTTTAATTTGCCGTACACTTTGCTGTGGACTGCAGTCTTATCTATTCAAGGCTCATCAACATAGCCTTGGTCAGCAAATCAAAAAATACATTTAGTTCTCTTATAATGCTCATGTCTATACAATAATTTTGGGTTTTGAAGCCTTTTTAAATGGCCATATAGAAACCTAAATTAAGTTTGGTGTATGAATAATATTACATCTAATCTATTGATGGGAAAGTATAGTGTTCACTGATATGATTGCCATTTCTAGCATTAGTATAACATACTCTTTTCTTTAGTTTTTAACATATCTGATTATGTAAATGCATGTTTTATTGTGCACTAATGTGATAGCACTAAGAATGGTATTGTGTGATATGGTGAGTCTATACAGGTAACACTTTGTTGAATGTATGACAAAACTGGTTGAATTGGTTTAAAACTACTTTGTTATATGGTGTTAAAAAAATGTAGAAGCTTTGTAGGCTAGTATGTGAATTTATGTCTTGATTTGAATGAGTAAGCTTGTGACGTTGTACTGGCTATAATTTTTACATTATTAGCCACAAGGTTTCCATTAGTAAGTTTATGACACTGTACTGGCTATGATTTTTACATCATTAACCACAAGGTTTCCATTAGGAAGTTTATGACACTGTACTGGCTATGATTTTTACATCATTAACCACAAGGTTTCCATTAGTTTCTAATGGAAACCTTGTGGTTAATAATGCAAAATCATGGCCAGTACAGTGTCATAAACTTCCTAATGGAAACCTTGTGGTTAATGATGTAAAAATCATAGCCAGTACAGTGTCATAACTTATTAATGGAAACCTTGTGGTTAATAATAATGCAAAATCATGGCCAACACAGTGTCATAAACTTATTAATGGAAACCTTGTGGCTAATAATGTAAAACTCATGGCCAACACAGTGTCATAAACTTTAATAATGCAAAATCATGGCCAACACAGTGTCATAAACTTTCTAATGGAAACCTTGTGGTTAATATGTAAAATCATGGCCAACACAGTGTCATAAACAACCACAAGGTTTTCATTAGGAAGTTCATGACATCTTTTTGGCTATCATTTTTACATCATTAACCACAAGGTTTCCATTAGAAAGTTTATGACACTGTGTTGGCCATGATTTTTACATCATTAACCACAAGGTTTCCATTAGAAAGTTTATGACACTTTGTTGGCCATGATTTTGCATTATTAAACACAAGGTTTTCATTAGGAAGTTTATGACACCTTTTTGGTCATGATTTTTATATTATTAGCAAGAAGGTTGCTATTGGGTGAGTAAATAATATAAAATACTATTTAAATTTGGTATGATGTTCTTACGGGCAGAGTTCAATGTTTAACTCTTTCAGCCTGGGTTTGGTCCCTGGGACTGACCTCATAACCATTTGGTGCTTGTTATAGTTTTCATGCTATAACTTTTAAATTAGTAAGCGAATGTTAACTAAATTTGGCAGATTATCAATAAACATTACAATGCTTTCATACATAAAATATCTAATTTTTTATATTAAGTCTTAAGGTTTTTATGTTTCTTTCATGCCTTTTTTTTTTCACGTTGCCTATCTATCATACAAAGTAATTTTTATTTTAAGATTAAAATACTTTTATGCATCAGAAAATTTTTAAATTTCACATGTGAAATCTTTATAATGTCCAGATAGTTATCAAACATTTCTTAAGAAAAAAACTTTATATTTTATCTGTTATTTTCAGTAACGAATCTCTGTAAAGGTTTGGTAGATTTGAGCGATCTTGCAATCACCATTAAAAATTAGGAAATAAATATAATTTATGCCTTTTTCATTCTAGAATGACAACAAGTTATAACATGAAAACATAAATGTTTAAACTAAATAGCTTAAATTTCATAACATTATACATTTATATATGTATTTATTATATTGACCTTTCAGCCAAGCTTGGCTAACAATACAGAAGTTACAAAGATGCGGCTCACGTGCACTCATGTTACCGTATCAAACAACATAAAACTGACCTTTGGTCTGTACAAAGTAACTTGTCTTGGCTGTGTTTTAGTAGACTAGTATTTTATAAAATACAGTCACATTTCAATTATACATTATATATGTATATACATTATTGCTATTTTGAAATAAGCTCTTAAACTTATTTTTCCTAAAACTTAGAACAGTAAATAAAGAAGTAAAACAAACAATTATCTCTTCTAATTACGACCTTTGTCCTTGGTTGCTGCTTGACCTAGGTTGCTAAGCCTTTAAAAATTTCACATGTGGAGGATATGAAACAAAGTATTTTTTTTAGGTTTTATATATACATTTGAGTAACTAAAAAATCATAAATTAATACATCAATACCATAGAATTCTACTATAATTTATCAAGCTTAGTAACTAAGATGTGAAAAAATATGAAATTTCGAGCAGACTAAATACACAACCTATCTCATTGAAATTTTGGTTAAAAAAAAAGAAATGGTGGAAGGAATGTTAGGAAGGCTGAGAAAACCACTAGGGGGACATTCTGAGCTTCCAATTGGTTATTCATGTCATATATAGAAGTAAGTGTATATAAGGGACCATTTCCAAAAATGGAAAGAGGTGGGCGGGGTGCCACTGTGTTTGATTTATTACATGAGCAATATCTTAACAAATAGAAAAGATAAGACCTTCTTATTTTATATTCTACCTTGTCTATATCGGTAATTTGAGTTTCTAATTCATATGAAACTATAGACTTAGTATTTTGACTTCACAAACATCTAATTTGAATCAGTGCTGCATTCAACATAGCACATATCACACAAAAATCGATGTTTATCTGTGTTTTTTTAACATTTACTTTTAAATTAACAAATTGAGTAATGTATAGTTCTAAAATTTGAATTATAATCTACAGTTTGATACCAAACTTATTGACATCAATTTATGATATAGTAGTTCAATAAAATTTTGAATGCGAGTCAACAAACGAGATATGGCCTTTCACCTGTGACCCATCTCGAAAGGGTTAATGTGAATACATTAGAAATTGTAGGGGATATATATAAATATGTGAAAGTTTTTTGGTCATTTAGTTTTCTCTTCAACATAAAATATTGTGTTATAGATGAACATAAACCAAAAATAACACTTGCATAAAACTATGCATCATTGTGGTATACGAGATTTGTTATTTAATGTGAACGGCACAGTAAAACTGAACAACAAAACTAAATAAACCAGCTTGGAGAAGTTGTACGATACTTCTAGTATATGTAGGAATACTGTTGATGCAAAAGGATCTTTATGTATATTATGTTATGTGAACATCGAGATTTTTTTAGCTTATGAAATGAAAAAATTGCAATTAAATGTTCAGCTGCAAATTTAGTAGGGAAGAGAAGTTAGTGAATTTGTATGAAACCTGTCTTTTTATTACTAATCAACTGTGTTAATAAGGAAGTGAGAACTCAATAGATTGTTGTTGTTTTAATAGAGTAAATAACGTGCCAGAAACATTTTATATAAAAAAGCAACTTTTAATTAATCAAGAATAATAATTATAATGACAATATTTTTACTACTTAAATTGTGGGAATGGTTGAAAATGAAAATAATTGGAAACAGTGGATTATTTTCATGAGCTTAATACTAAAAAATTAAACAGAACAATCTTGAATTAATCAAGAATAATAATGAGAAATTATAATGACAATATCCTAATTACTTGGATAGTGGAATACAAGAACAATAATAATTGAACACAATAATTTCGATCAGTTGATTATTTTTGTACATTATCCTGTGTTAAAAGATATGTTGCAGATGTTTTTTGGGTGGAATTTCTTATGACTGAATGGATAATCTTTTGAAAGTACAGGAAATACATTTAGAAATACTTAAGATACTGCATATAATGTTCACTTAAAGAAGTGGAAATCTACTATAGGTTAACCTTTTACCTATTGTCTAAAATGTTTTATTCCTTATTATAAATAAAGATGTGTAACGACATTCATACCTTGTAGTTTTGTACATTTTAATTGTACTTGGAGATATACTAATGATTTCATTAATGATAAAACTCTTCTTTAGTTTAATTGGGAAATATTCCCCAATTTCTTTTTAAAGTAAAACAACTTAATACAGAAAAGTGATTTCATCTTGATCAATTTACTAATTGATTCTTAAAATTAACTGTATATGACAACTGAAAATGTTCTTAATTTATGATTTTCAGTTAAACTAACTTAATTGCAATAGACAATAGGATTTATAATTAGGTTCACAATGCTAGGTTATAGGTATAAATACATGTGCATCTTTTTTGCTCTGGTTATCAATGTTTTCACATTTGTCTATCCTCCCATTCTTCTTTTCCAGGTGATTTTGATCATCCTTGAGACACTGTTTTCATTCCCTCTGATAGCTTCTTTCTGGCCATTTCAGCTGTGGTTTCTGTGGCTTCTCCAGCTCCAACTTCCTCCTCCATTACTTCTTCTTCTGACTCCATCCCTTCTTCATCACCCTCAGTCCCAGGTGTTTCATACGGAACTTCCTGTCCTTTGTCTTCATGCCTGGTTTTTCCTCCAGTCATTGGCGAGGAGATCTGGCTTCTCTTAATGGTTAGCTTCTTTTTTTGGCTTGTTTTCATTCACCCTTCCTTCATGGATGCTTCTCAATGCAAATGGAATGTTTTCTGTCATTGGTTTCTGGGTCCAGGGCTTTCCCTTGATTAACCCACTGTTCCTCATCATGTGGTTTTCCTCACTAGACTTTTGAATTGGGGGTCTTCTGTCTCCTCAACAACGTATTTTGGGGTGGCCTTGTTCCACGCCTTTCATTTTTCCCGATACCACAGGATTTATCTCTCCTACATTTTACATGTTGATGTGTTCCTTCCGGATTTGTCATCAGCTGCAGCAGGCTACCCTTCTGGATGGAGATATTAGTATGGTCCTTTACTGCCTCACTTTGCCTACATTTGAATTACTCTCCCCGTGCTTCTTGTTTCACCTTTCCCTTACATATTCCTTCCTTCTCCTCCTTGCCTGTGGACGTTGGTGGGCTGTTTATTTGACATCAATGTTTCACATATTCTTTATCCTTCTACATATCTTCTTCTTTCTGTGGATTGTTCTTTCCTCCATAACTCTTTAGTGGCTGGTGTGGATAACTCCTCCATTTAGCCACTTTCCCTTCCTTCCATTTCAGCCTGATCTGGATAGACTTCTATGCCCTGTACGTGCTTTTCTCTGTTATATTGCCTGCATGGCTTTTTTCTGTGGTGCCCATTCCCACCTCTTTATTCCTTGGCAGCTATCCTCTGTTTGTGATCTCTCTCCTTCCACCTTTGCCAATTAGGTTTGGCTCTTCATTCAATTGTCTTCTTCCTCCCATACTTTGTTCTGAGTGTCTTCTCACCAAATTTGACACCTTACCTTTTCATTGTCATTTTATCTTTTTTGTCCTTTGGAGGTCCTTCTTCAGTTGGACATGTGAACCACCCATGATACATTTGTCTCTCACTGTGTGAGACATTGACTAAGTAAGTTATTTTTCTTATTCTTTCCTTTTCAGGGGCCCTTTTCCCCTGTATTATTGCCCAATGTTTGGATCCTGCTCTGTGGCAAATGATGAGCAGGTATTCTTTAACAGATCAAATCCTCACTGTAAGGCCATGTTGAAATGTATATTATATTTCTATGGCCATGTAATGCATGCTGCAGAGATGGGGTGTTCACGATGGAATTTTTAACAGAAAATTTGCCCGTCCTAGACTGTACTCACCCATGGACTACAAAGGTAAAGCAGAAGGGGATAACTGCCCATCCCTGTGTGCCTTGTATTGAATAAATTGATGTGGTCTGCTTTTCAAAATAAGGTTTTGTGGTCACCCATTGCACTGTCTCTAGTGTTGTTGTTTCTCTGGACTCTCCACTGGATTTTCTACCCCTTTTTTTTCTAGTGAAGTTTGAGAGTCCTTACCACTTTCCAGTTTCAAGCCACTGGGGTGGTGGACCATGGTGGCATCCTCCTGAATGAGTTAATGAAATGCAAAATACAAACAAAATATCGAAATGATTATACAACCGTTCAGTTGAGAGTAGGGCGGTGATGTTCTGCTGGTGTAGTTGACGTGATATCATTACTTATGAAGCAAATATAAATGGGAGTGAGCTGTCAAAATTGCAGTTCACCCCTTGGGTTGGGATCCCTCATCCTACCCCTACTTGGATGTTATTTTCCAGTGGCTGAGTTTTGGAATCAGAGTTAAACCAATCATCATAAGTTGTCACACAGGTATTATAGATGTTTATATTTCTTTCTAATTTATACTCTTGTTACTCCATTCGTGTTGTGGTTCATGGTGGAGGTTCTTGCAGATTATTACAGTTCTTCCCCTTCCACTATCTCTTAATGCTTATTATTCAGAGGATGTTACTCTGCTTGGGTGGTTCTGGTCATTTTCACTTTTGAGGGAGATGGTTTACATTATGCAGACATCTTTTTGATACAGGATGTCAGGTTCCTGGATTGATTTATCAATTTCTTATATTAACATATACCCTGTTCATGGGTCTGGGAGTTCTTGATTCCCTTCAGCCTCATGAACTTGAGGTGAAGATGGTATGATTCTCTTTCGTAACCCCATCAGATGGCTTGGTTTTGGATTGTAGTTGACTTGCCATCGATATGATCCTCATTCCTACCCCCACATGGATGTTGGTTCCCAATGTCCGGGTTTTGGATTGTAGTTGGCTTACCGATGGTATGATCCTCATCCCAACCCTTCCTCCCTACTGAAAACTGGTGCTTGTGGCATGTTTGAAATTGTTTTGCATATAGGGGGCAGCACTGAACAAGAATAGCTAATTATGTGAGAGGAGGTAATTGCTTATCAGAAATGTATGGTTCAATGTTTCTGAATAAACTCATTCCATCTTCAGTGAAATCTGAAAATTGTGTTAATTTAGACTGTACAACAGTTTGGTTATATCTGCAGTAGTCAAATTTGTTATATTAAAGTCAGTTAATTGTAAGTGTAATACAGAGTTATCACTAATGTCAATATTAGCTTTGTTTAGTTTTAGTATATGTTCTGGCAGTAGTCTGAGACAAGGACAAATCTTTTGGTAAGATCAGTCCCAGTGTTAACCACCTGGAGCCTAGTTGTGCACTACATTAGGATGGATGATCTCTGAATACTAGATCAACAGCCAACACAACCTAAGTCTGCAAACTGTACCAACAGAATGGGTAGGTTGACAGATCAGTAAATGGGGCAGGGCATTTTGCCATACTCTTTTTGTAGAGGGTAGAAATAAACTGTGTATGGTCTTTTAACAGGGAGGCTTTTTGATAATGGAAATTTATATTTATATTCTATTGACCAGCAGGCACTCATCTTAAGAATGATAGCTCAATTCTAATGGACTACTGGCCTGCTGCCACTTGGCTAGGAACTGATGTTCTGAATTGTGAGTAATTAATATATTGCCTACAAATAATGGTATATTATAAAACATTACCAAGACAGGTATCTATGGGAGCAACAGAGACTTAGCAGAGAACCTCGAGAAGGAAAAGAACAAATACATTAAGCTGGTAAACAACACGTGCACCAGACTCTACTGGTCTCTCACTAAGATAGGTTACTGCAATGTCAGTGTGAGAAAATACTGCCTTGAGAAACTGAATTTTATGACATCATACTCTTTCAAGAGGCTAAACTCTCAGACCATTGGGAATTCACTCTCACTGGCTTTTAACTTTATACCACATGCTGACTCAAAGACTGGGATGGCCATTGTATTTCAACACATCCATTGGGATCTTTATGACAGCAAATTACATACCATCTCACATGTAGTTACCAACACAAACAAGTCTTTGCCATAAGTGTTCTCACCACCATACCAAGTGGACTGTCTGGCACTGAAGTTATCAAACAGGTCAGGGTGGAACCTCCAATCTTCACCATGATGTGTTGTGTTAGTTTCTTGCACACATTGGTGATTCAAACATTCTGCTATCAACATCTTAGCCATGAACTTTTTACTACTAAACTAGGATGAGGCAAGAAAAGTTGCCAAGTGCAAAGGTAACAGACACTCCTGAATAGATATTGCTGTTATAAGCTCCACACTGAATGCCATCTCTACTTGGCATAGGGGCATAATGTATGCAGTGATTACTTCATATGAGATACACGTGTAGGCTGGAAAACAAAGTGGTATAAAATAAACTAGAAACTTGTACAGTGGTGTCAAGCTTTCGTATGAGATACACGTGTAGGCTGGAAAACAAAGTGGTATAAAATAAACTAGAAACTTGTACAGTGGTGTCAAGCTTTCGTATGAGATACACGTGTAGGCTGGAAAACAAAGTGGTATAAAATGAACTAGAAAATTGTACAGTGGTGTAAAGCTTTCATATGAGATACACATGTAGGCTGGAAAACAAAGTGGTATAAAATAAACTAGAAACTTGTACAGTGGTGTCAAGCTTTCGTATGAGATACACGTGTAGGCTGGAAAACAAAGTGGTATAAAACAAACTAGAAACTTGTACAGTGGTGTCAAGCTTTCTAACAATCTCTCCACCATCAAACAGTGTTAATCCTAACAACTTATGCAAAAGGAACACCTCATACTGATTTAATAGTGATATTGATAAAGCCTGTAATCACCCAGGTTGAATTCATGCAGATACATACCTCATCTCAAGCAGAGTAGGCAAGGATTGCATGGAATAAAGCCTGAGCTCTCTACAGGCAATGGTCTATTAAAGCACATTATATGAAATGGAATGAACTGTGCAACAAGGTTAATCTCACAAGTACTTCATTCTGACAAATCCACAATCTTATGGCTCATAAAGGAACAGAAAAACATGGTGACATTTATGATGATGATGTACTCCATAACACAAAGATGAAGATCAAGGCAAAGCTGAGATACATTAATGAAGAAGATGTTCAAGCTACAGGAATTACCTTCTGAGCTATAACTACTGAGCTGAAAAGGAAGCCATCTGTAGAATTGATGAAATACATAGAGCTGTAAAAGAATCTAATGATGGAGCTTCAGACCAAGATGGTTAAAGAATCTCTATCTTTAAGAACCTCACAAAAGCCAGTTTGTTTAATTTAATGTGGCACAGGTAACATCTCAGAAATATAGAACGATTCTTTTTTCAAATACTTACCCAAACACCTGAAGGATCATTATTCTTAAAGTCTGTTGAATAATCATCCTACAAAATATCATTGGCAAGATCCCAGAGAAGGCTGTAGTTAGGAGATTTGCCTATCAAATTGAACCACTACCAGTATTATCATTATGTGGATATTGCAGTGGAAGAGAAACTTGTGTTAAAGCTGCTGAATTCACAACTGAATCTGGGAAGGGTTTGAAGTTGGTCAAAATACATTGGTAGTAGCTTTAGATATAGAAGATGCCTACAGTGGAGACCAACTGTCCATTTTTGTTGACAAAATCCTCAGAATAGGTAGCATTGTAATGTGTGTAAGATGGGTTGTGGCTACACTAACCACCAGATAATGCATCATGAAGCATGGACACTGACAGTCAGATTGGATCATCATCAACAATGGTCTGCCTCGAGAATCATCACTACTCTGATCATCTACAACATGAATCTAGCTCAGTTTGATAGTCCAACAAGTTACCGTATGCTAACCTTTGCTGACAACGTCCTAGTGTAAAGCAGAGGCTCTAACAAAGCTGAAATTGAAAGTAAAACGCAACCATCTGTTAACAGGGTGATTAAATGGTGAACTGAAACAGGAATGGTCCTCAATCCTGTCAAAGCCACAGCTGTGTTTTGCATACTCAACAACAGACATGCTAATGAGGATAAGTGATTACTATTCTTTGCAAGCACTGCTATCCATCCAGAAAAAACACTGAAATACCTGGAGATAACCTTTGACAGATAACTTCACCAGCCACATTAACACTATTAGTAAGAGCTACCAAAGGCATCAATGCACTGAAAGTTGCAACAGGAAATATAGCTGATGAATCACCTGCTTCACCAAAGTCTTATTTGCTCTATCCAGGATTATTCACAGCCAAGGATCAGTATGAGTGCTACACAGCTAGGTAAGATTGAAAGAATACCAAATGCTTGTTTAACCTTTTCCTCATGGGTCATAGGTCAAAGGCCATGTCATCGCGTTTGTTGACTCGCATTCAAAATTTATTTAAACTATTTTATGAATTTATGTCAGTAAGTTTGGTATCAAACTTTAGATTATAATTCAAATTGTAGTATTATACATTATTTAATTTCTTAATTTAAAAGTAAATATTAAAATACACTCCTAAACATCAATTTTTGTGTGTCATGTGGTATGTTAAATGCAGCACTGGTTCAAATAAGATGTTTGTGATGTCAAAATACAAAGTCTATAGTTTTGTGTTACTTAGGAATTCAAATTACTGATATTAACAAGCTAGAATATAAAATAAGAACCTTCTATCTTTTATATTTACTGAGATATTGTTCATGTACTGAATCAAACATACCTCTTTCCATTTTTGGAAATGGTTCCTTATATACACTTACTTCTGTCTATGACATGTGAATAATCAAATGAAAGTTCAGAATGTCCCTCTAGTGGGTTTCTTAGCCATTTTGAAATATTACGATGTCATCTCGTTTTTTAATACAAATCTTCAAGTTGGTAAGGTGAGTCTTCAGTCTACTCAAAAGTTCATATTTTTAAGACCCAAATACAGCTTAGCTACTAAACTTGATAAATTATAGTGGAATTTTCTGGTATTGGAATAGTAATTTATGATTTTTTTGGTTATTTGAAATGTATATATAAAACTTAAAAAAAATATTTCATTTCATATCCTCCACATGTGAAATTTTATAAGGCTTAGCAACCTATGTCATGCAGCAATAGAGTACAAAGGTCATACCTAGAAGAGATAATTA
>NW_013671187.1:31575-35945 GCF_000517525.1 Limulus polyphemus
TATACATATATAATGTATAACAATTGAAATGGGACAGTATTTTACAAAATACTAGTCTACTAAAACACAGCCAAGACAGGTCACTTTGAAAAGACTAAAGGTCAGTTTTATATTATTGGATATGGCAATATGAGCACACGTGCACCACGTCATTCTAACTTCTGTATTGTTAATAGTAGCCAGACATGGCTGAAAGGTCAATATAATAAAAATAATAAATATGTATAAATGTATAATGTTATGAGATTTAAGCTATTTAATCTAAAAATTTGTGTTTTTTGTTATAATTTGTAGTCATTCTAGAATGAAAGAGGCATAATTTATATTTATTTCCTAATTTTTTATGATGGTTATGAGATCGGTCAAATTGATTGAACCCATACAGAAATTAATTACTGAAAATAACAGATAAAATATACTTTTTTCTTAAGAAATGTTTGATAACTGAATGGTATAAAGATTTTGCAAGCGATATTTGAAAATTTTCTGATGTGTAAAAGTATTTTTAATCTTAAAATGAATATTACTTTGTATGTTGGATAGGCAACATGCAAAAAGAAAAAAGGCATGAGAAAATCATTGCTCAACAAACCTTAAGACTTAAAAAAAAATATTTTGCATATGAAAGCCTTGTAATGTTTACTGATAATCTGCCAAATTTTGTGAACATACACTTACTAATTTAAAAGTTATAGCATGAAAACTCTAACAAGCACAAAATGGTTACGAGTTTGGTTGCTGAAAGAGTTAAGACTGGTCATGGGATGTACTACAGTCACACTAGGTCTCAGTAGCATTGTAGGACATTAATAGTGCTTACAAGCACAATTCATCACTAAGGCCTTGAAGTGTAAAGACTATGCATTCTATTATTGAGTCACTGGCCTTTTCTATTGGTACATTGTATCTCCACAATGACCCTACAGACTCTAGTCATGCAAGAGATTGCCTAAAAGATGCCTCAGAAGACAGTTGTGGATGGACAAGTGCTATACAGCCATCACTGATGCAGTTCATCACCACCATATCTCAGATTTTCTTATTTGGAATAAACAACTGATGTCACTCTTATCTGTGGAAATCAGCCTAGAAAGAAAATGTAGAGATTGGGCAGAAGTTGAAGCAGAAAAGGCATGTTAGCATCTTTCATCATAACCAAAGATAGTTTCAACACAAAATATAGTGGGAGAGTTGATTGGGCATTCATTGTCTTGGGGAGCAACAACATTTTTCATAAGGTTGTTGATATATTCGAGCTTTCCATAAGCAGCACAAAGATGGAGCTGGAAGCCATAAAGTAACCTCTCCTTTGGATTGCTGAACCACAAATATGCAGTGCAACCAACATAATATTTGACTCAGAGGAAGTATTGAATAAATTTCAGAATGGTTGGTCCTCAGATAGATGACAGAAAGCAAAGAAACTGCATGGTAAGACCATCTCTTGAATGTATGTGCCAGACAATTCAGAGGTAAAGCTAAATAATGAAGCTGATAGACTTGCATGAGAAGTTTCTTTATTTAGTCAAGCACAACACCACTAGCAGGATATTGACCTCCTCTGCACTAGTGAGGTAAAGTAGGCAGCCATGGAGGGTCTTCTTCATCATTCAGAGGGACTGCAGGAAAAGAAAGTGTTGTATAGTGGAACTAAGAAAAGCAAAAGATGGGAATTAATAAGATAACATGCAGCCAGAATGGCCACCAGTAAAATCAGTAAAGGAACATTACCTCCTGCAAGGCAGCAGATGTTTACATAAAAGGTCATCACCCAGGGATGCAACCCCTGGGGTTGTCACCTAGTACTCAGTGCAACTCAATTGAACTGTGTGTAATAAGATTATTAAAAACTTCTCATTAAAGTAAGATTATGGACATTAACATATAAATTAATGAAGCCAATCCTGTATAACAAACTGTTTAAGAATATTTGGATGAGTGTTATTCCACAAGAAGAAAAACTTAAATAAATGATAACAAAGAATATTGACACATGTAAATGAAAACTTTTTCCAGTTTATTTTGTGCGATGTTTTAGAATTAGGCTAGGAAAAAAACAACTTAATTACATTGTAACATGATGTTTTGTGCCTGACAAAGGGTGTCTGTTTGAAACATCTCACAAAATATACTGGAAGAAGTTTTCATTTAGATGTTTCAATTGATACTTTATCATCATTTACCCATACTTAATTTATAAATCAAAATGCAAGAAAACTAAACCTTTAAATATTAGAATGAATTGTCATTTGGGTATCCTCACTTTTAAAGATTTTTTGGACATAATCCTAATAATATCTCATGAGATTGAGGAGCTTAGGAGGTTCAGGCTAGTCCTAAATTGTATACTAAGTTTACAATATAAAATAGTCTTCATAATAAAAGAATGTATTATATACAAAGCTGGAGTAGATGATTGTCTAATATACATAAAAACACTGGAGTATACTTGTAAAAATTTACATAATGGAAGTAATGCACAACTATCAACAAAAATAGGTGGGTAAAAAAAAAAAGATTAAAAATCTTAAACAAATATGCATTAGTTTTACAGGAGACAATATTAAATTCCTTAGAGAAATAAGACACTCATATAAGGACCCTTGACTGTGTAACTTTAGTTACTTTGATAAATGACTTCCAACATGCTACTTTTTAGTTCGAAAGTTGATAGGAGTACAAGGTTTGCCCAGGTGCTTGAAAGTACTTGAATTTTGTTAAATTTTTTTGAGGCCTTGAAAGTGCTGGAATTTTCTTTTGAGCTGAGATCAGCTTCACAAGAGTGCACAGATGAGCAACACAGAATTACTGACTTACCCTAGACAGGATGCTTCTTAATATTCGCTACATGTGGCACAAGCTAATCATTTAGGCTAACTCGTGCCTACATTATATCAAGACACAATGTCATTCACACCACATAGATCTATGTATATACATCCTATTGAATATTTATTTATGTATACAGGCCTTGCCAATGTTGGGGGAAGCTTGTGTGGGGGCTCCTTGAATGCAGGAAGTGCTGAATTGTTAGAAAAAGAAAGAAAAAATAATATGATAATAGTAAGCTATGCCTAACCTCCTAACACCTAACATGGTTTTGATTTAACTCTCTCTCTCTACAAGGGATTGGTCAAATTCACCGACCATGTGACCACTTTGTACTTGTTATAGTTTTGATACTACTAGCCTTTAATATAGTATGTGTATCTTCACAAAATTTAGCAGACTTTCAGTAAACATAACATGTCTTTTACATACAAAAAAGCAATTTTTTTAATGAAATATTTTTAACAAACTAAAAAAGATAGATTTGCTCGTGAATATGTCGAGTCTTATTTTGATTAGTCTGAGTGTAAAGTGTCTTTCATGTTAAGATTAAAAGCACTTAATCATCTCATAAATCTCAAATATCCAGTATACTTTTCATATGTTATTTTCAGTAAAATTTTATATTTTATCAATTATTTCCTCTATCATAACTATACAAGGTTGGTCAGTTTGCAGACCTCGTAACCATAAAAAAAAAGAAATATATCTAAATTACCCTTTTTTCTTTCTAGAATGACTTCAAATTGGAACATGAAACTACATTTGTTTATCCTAAGTAATTTTAAACTTGTAACAATATACATCTATTTATACTTGAATATTATAGTTTTATTGCCCTTTGAATCATGTCTAACTACTATCCACACCATTATAAGTTGTAAATTATTTGTTTAACATTAAGCTATCAAATTACATTGGAGGGGTGGTTAATAAATTGGAGAAGAGGGGATGCTGAGAGAAAAAAAATTCACGTTTCTCACACTAGAGAAATTCAGGTTTTTTTTTAATATTGCCTTATAAAATTAAGAACTTAAAACTTATATACTATTAAAATACTCTTAAAAGTAGTTTAATTAGATTTTGAATGTAAGTCACTAAAACCTCATGACATGCATTGTAAAAATGCCCATGCAAAGTAAGGATATTTATAAAAAACAAAGTTTTGTCTTTAAAGGAAGTTGTAATAGTTTTTTTTTCCATAATGTTTAATGTGTTATGTCTTATTGAAATGTTTTGGTTATAGTGTAGCCTATAGTGAACCCATTAGTCTGTGAGTCTAGACGTATTTGATGAAAAGGGTGCACGTGCGGATGCACCTGATAGTCCTCAGGCTCAAAAAATGAAAAGGAGCATGTTTTTGGATACTTAGCCAGATATGAGTAGTAGAATTCTTGTACATTATAGACTAATTCATTTATGATACCACTAGCATATAGCCCATCAAAAATTATGGGGCAAGTACTACCACCCCCATCCCATAGTATATCTTTACGACACATTTAATAGCTAACTGAAATAAATAAATTTTGAGAAATCAA
>NW_013671187.1:36722-39434 GCF_000517525.1 Limulus polyphemus
ATAAAAATCCACAGGTAGGTTTGTGATATGTTAAATTATCAAGATACAGAGCTTGTCCATAAAAATCCACAGGTAGGTTTGTGATATGTTAAATTATCAAGATACAGAGCTTGTCTGCAAAAATGCACAAGTAGGTTTGTGATATGTTAAATTATCAAGATACAGAGCTTGTCTGTAAAAATGCACAAGTAGGTTTGTGATATGTTAAATTATCAAGATACAGAGCTTGTCTGTAAAAATGCACAAGTAGGTTTGTGATATGTTAAATTATTATTGTTAATCATAAAATTAGAAAATCATGGCTGCATGGGTGAAAGTTTTCAAAAATAAATCTTGGTCATTCTTGAGATCAGTGCTAATTAACCTGATCAAGATGACATTTTAAAATTCCTCTCTACGTATGTTAGTGAGTTACATTTAAAATTTAATACACCACTTTACTATCCATGTATGTTAACATTATAATGTATGTTATAATTCTTATCTATGTTTTAATTCCTTTGTCTAAAAAGAAACATTTAAATAAATACTTTAGGTCTCCACAGTATCCTAAACTGACCTCAAACTAGATCAGAGGCCTACTACAAAGGGTTGGGGGTGGGGGTGGGGGGGTGTAGAATATATCAGCTAGCAGTAAACCCCTCCCTGAAAAAATCACAGGTGTGGACTTAGTTTTTTTGTGGCTGGATACTACTAGACCTGTAAGCATTGCTTTTTTGTTTAAACACCTACATCCTGTCATGCTGCATGTAATCATGGTATTATATTCAGCAACAGATAACTTTACAACTTTCATCCATGCATGGCTGCTTATATGTGGGTTAGCATTAATAGGTCTAGAAGTAATAGTTTATTTTTGAAAATAGATCTGATCATTCTAACCTACTGTTGTTAGTCCTGGCAGATCAATAATTTATTTTCATTTTATTTTGAACAGATCTCTTTGTTGTAGATCTATTTTATATGTTTTTTTCTGTGGTGTTGACTAGTCTTTTTATATATGACCAGTCACTGATGATATATATAATATAAAAAATACTATATTTTTACTCTATAGCAATAATTTATATATTGTATCATGCACCTGAGTTTAGACCTAATACATATCTGATATCTTGTAAAAGGAGCTTAATAGTCCTTTTATTAAAATAATCTGTGTCTAAGTGATTATGATGCTACAGACTGATAAAACCTACTAATTTCACTCTTTTAGCAATCAGCCCTTATCAGTGGGTAGTGTTAGAACACAGACCAGATATAGCATAATTTCAGCTTCAAAGCTCCAGTCACAGTACATCTTTTGTTTCAGAATCGACTTGGAAGGCAGAAATCTTGTGGACTTTGAAGACAATAAAGAATCATCACTCATTCAAGAGTTATGAAAACATTCTTCATTATTCTCACTCATGTTTCTGAACAGTGCTATTGCACAGTCACATGCATGTGGTGAAAAAAAAACTAAAAACTTTACTCATGTAATCATGTTCTATATTTTAGGGAATTACTTACAGGTACTGTTAAAGATGTTGATGTTGACAGTTTGCATTCTAAACAGATGGATTTACATGTAATATTTATGAATCAGGGGAACACTGTTTGTACCAAATACTCAGACAGTGCTTTCTTGGATCATGGAAGAGCAGATGATTGTGTTAGAAATTAACGTCAAACCTCAACCTAAAGAATTTGTTTCAAATCTTGATGGATGGACCAAATGTCAATCATAAGTTCTACAGAGATTTCACAAAATATGTTCTTGGAAATGTCACTGGAAAAAACTGATTGATATTAGGACATAGCTTTCACAGTGCTTTCAGAGCTGGTTGTAGTGCCACATCACAGGATTATGAAAGCACATTATGTAGTTTCTACTATCTTCTTTGACACTTTTGCTTATCAGGCTGTGTTGCATGGTACTCCTCTTTTAAACAAATGATCGCCATTTATATATATATATATATATATTTAAATACAGTACAAATAGAGAAACTACTTCAAAGGTATTTTACCTAAACTAGTTTCCTGTTCAGGAGAAGCTCACTACATCTCATTCTTTTAGTATAGCCTAATGTTAATGGATGCAGGGTGGGTCCTTATGACTCATTCATTGACTCTGTTCTGTAGGACTCATCCATTCAGACTTTGGGAGGTAATTTCAGAATTTTTTTATTCATCTTTGTTTTCTGTGGGTTTATCAGATTTTTTAGTTCAATTTTCTGTTCAGCATCCAGATTTGACTCTTTCAATTCCTATTTGATTTTTGATCTGACAGTTTCAAAGGGAGTGTACTTTGTTACCTCTCCTCTGTTTGTGGTGTCACAGGAAGTAGGTCTTACTAGATGTGTGCACTTACAGTTTTTTTTTGTCAGAAATGATGAAATATAAGTATTTAATTCACCTCTTAATAAGCAATGGGTAACACATACTTGATACCTAAAGATGCTATTCAATTCACCTCTTAATAAGCAATGGGTAACACATACTTGATACCTAAAGATGCTATTTAATTCACCTCTTAATAAGCAATGGGTAACACATACTTGATACCTAAAGATGATATTTAATTCACCTCTTAATAAGCAATGGGTAACACATACTTGATACCTAAAGATGATATTTAATTCACCTCTTAATAAGCAATGGGTAACACATACTTGATACCTAAAGATGATATTTAATTCACCTCTTAATAAGCAATGGGTAACACATACT
>NW_013671187.1:40307-47208 GCF_000517525.1 Limulus polyphemus
GATCCCATCTTTAGGACTAGATGTTTTTACTACTGATCCCATCTTTAGGACTAGATGTTTTTACTACTGATCCCATCTTTAGGACTAGATGTTTTTACTACTGATCCCGTCTTTGGGACTTGATGTTTTTAATACAGATCTTGTCTTTTGGACTCGATGTTTTTACTACGGATCTTGTCTTTAGGACTAGATGTTTTTACTACTGATCCCGTCTTTAGGACTAGATGTTTTTACTACTGATCCCATCTTTAGGACTAGATGTTTTTACTACTGATCCTGTCTTTAGGACTAGATATTTTTACTACTTATGTTGTTGACCACTTACCCATTGTTAAGGTTGAATAATATGTCTTGACTTTTGACTACTTCTTGTGTCCACAGGACTGAATGTTTTCCTGTGTTTTGACTGTTTATCCATTGTTTAGGTTTAATGATAAAATGATTGGCTTTTGAATACTGATCCTGTTTTTAGGAGTGGCTGTTTTTTCTATGTTTGTGTTTACTTACTTGGTGTATAGGTTGAATGATAAAGTGGTTGGTTGTGAGTACAGTACTGCCTCATTATAATGCTGCCATTAGGAGCCATGTACACCAGAGAGTGATATAGATGGGGGAGTGTTATAAACAACTAGTCAAGAAAGCACTCATGCTGAACAAGTATGGATTCAACAGACTACTAAATTAATCAATTTTATAAGATAACTGTTTCTTTACATTCTTTTGATACTGAATTCTGACTTCTTTTTTTTATTTAATCAAGTATTGAAAGTTTCTCAGAGATTGAATAGGTTTTCCTCTTTATCAATAATGGTGACATGCCGGTAAGTGTGAACATTTTGAATTTTTTTAAATATGTGTTATCTCTTTTTGATGTTAATTCTAAGAATGTTTAATGAGCTGATTATCTTATATTTATATAATAGAGACAGGTGGTTTACAGGAGAAAGAATATGATTGGCTAAATCAGTCATCTTAAAAGCAATCTGTATTTTCATTGGATCATTAAAATCATGTCAAAAGTTAGCTGGCTTAACGCTATTCTAAACCTGCCACAATTTCTTTCTCACATTGAACAGTATCTTGGATTCATCCTTAAACAATTCTTGGAGCTTCTTGCTCTCTCCATAAAGTTAAACCATTTCCTCTTTAACATAGGGATCTGACGATAGACAATAGTTTTCTGTGCTACCATGAATGTAAGTAGCTGGAAAAGTGCCCATGTGACTTTAACACTGTCCTTTACAAATGCTATATCACTGACAATTTCTTGCTATTTCAGCAATCAAGTCACAATTCCAAATTCCTTTCTTATCTTAATTCCCAATATCAGGTTCACATCTGAACATTATAGTCACATCTCTGGGCTTTGTATTAAGAACTTCCTGCTTTTATTCCTGAATTTTGTGACAGAGTGTAATGACTTTAGCCTCTGAAACCATGTGGGAATGAGCTAAGTAGCAGATGATACTAAATTTTTGGAAGCCAAGGCACCACAGCATTATAACCAATGGCATTATAATGAGGCAGTACTGTACTGATCCTGTCCTCAGGACTGGATGCTGACTACTTACTTGTTGTGTAGGTTGAGAGATAAAATGGTTGGCTTGGCCTCTCTTTAGGATTGGATGTTTTTCCTTGGATGCTAACTACTTACTTGTTGTATAGTTTGAAAGATAAAACGATTGGCTTGTGAGTACTTATCCTGTCTCTAGGATGATGTTTTTCCTTGGATGCCAACTACCTACTTGTTGTATAGGTTGAAGGATAAAACAGTTGGCTTGTCCCGTCTTTAGGACTGGATGTTTTTCCTTGGCTACTTACTTAAGGTCTAATGTTAAAATGGCTTGCTTGTTAGTACTGATCCTGTCCTTAGGACTGAATATTTTTTCTTGGCTGGTGACTAGGTATTTGTTGTATAGATTGAATGATAAAAGGGTTGGCTTGTGTATACTTATCCTGTCTTAATGACTGGATGTTTTCCCAATCGATGCTGACTAACTTGTTGTAGAGGTTGAATGTTAAAATAGTTCGCTTGTGAATGTTGATCTTTTCTTTAGGTAACTTTTGTATTGGTTCCTCCACCATATCAGTGTGGGATTCTAGCTTTCTGTATGAAGTTAACATTTTCCTTCTCTGATAATGTATTTCTGATAGATATACCTCTTCACACACTTCTTCCTCACTTCCGGTGCAACTTAGTATTCCTTGCCATAGAATGAAGATCATGAGTACAAAACATAGAGGGATCTATTGTGCATGGAGGCTGTGTAGCCCTCGTATTGGTGGAGGGCTTTTGCTGCATTATAACATCATTATGAATTAGTGCAAATCATGAGAAATCTCATGAGTTTAGGTGAGAGTTGCCTAAAGATATGCGAATCTCAGACAGACCCACTGGGAAGATAGTTTTCCTTGTGAAGAGGTGCGTATCTATCAGATATACATTATCAGGTAAGGAAAATGTTAACTTCAGAATGCCAATGTATTTCAGATATAAAATTACCTTTGTATAGATGCATTTGCTCTCACACCATCCATATCTAGTTTGTTTTCTTAATTCTGAAGAGCCTTAGCAGTTGAAGAAATCTTTATTATGTAAAGGGATTGATTATTCATGGAAAACATCTTGCCACTTCCTATATTCTTCCGTAAGGAAAGGATAACAAGGGTTAAGTGCCAAAAACACTGCTAACAGCAGGGGGTTGCCAACTGATGTAGAATTTTAGCAGCTCTTCTGGTAGAAGTTATTACATAAAGATAGGTTACAAGTTAGTATAGAGGATGAGACAACTGCAGCTTAGTAGAGTTTACATCACATGTGATTTATCTATTTGAATTCTGTATTAAATAAGTATCCAATTTTATTACTTCATGTTTCATGTCTTTCACTTCTGATGTTATGCAAACACTCAGAATGTACCTAAATATGCAAATATTAACTGAGAATCATTTCATTATAGTTCAACAGCTTTTGTACCATAAAATAGTATAGAAATGATAATTTATAATATTTGTGTAGTTACTTTTATAAATAAAAATTAACAATTTTTAACTTGTGCTTTTGTAGTGTCTAAAATGTATAGTATTCATCATTTTTTTAATGTCCACTAGAGCTTACATTTATTCATATCAATAAAAGTACATAGAATACAAGGAAAATGGCATAGTTTTCAATTTTCTAGAGGCATTATAAGCTGAGTTAGAATTTTAACAAATGGGCAAGTATGAAACAGATAATAATGACTGTAAAGGGGAAGAGCTAAGCTTCAAATTGTGCACACAACTTGCCGATTATTCTATAAAGGGGAGGAGCTAAACTGCAAACGGTGCACACAATTTGCCAATTATTCTATAAAGGGAAGGGGCTAAGCTTCAAATTGTGCACGCAACTGGCCAACCATTCTTTGTTTCATATTTCTCCCTTTACAGCTTTGAAGAAGTTTCACAGTACTACACTTGAATGTTGACTATGGTGTAATTGGAAATATTAATTACAGGCCTGGGATTTTTATATAGTTACTGCTGGCATTTCTTCTTGCTGATATTGTAATTATGATTTAGTATGTCAGTTTTATAGCTACAGAAATATTTCTTGAAAAAGGATTTTTAAGGTTAATGAGTATTGTAGCCTTAGGACATGCAGAATGATATACAACTGCAAAACATAATTGATCATATGGTATTTGTTTTATTTTTTAGAGGTCATGTAACTGTTTCAATAGGCAAAGATACCAAAAAAAATATGTTAAAGAGTGTCAATTAACCCATTAACTGCTGCAGGAGCAGCTCAGTTGGCATTTTCTGACTCATGGATAAAACTGAGTTGCCATCAATCACAATAAAATGGTAATTATCGTCATTCACATAGAGTTATAGTTATACATGTGCGACTGACAGATATTTCCATCATTCGCAACTGAGCCATAAAACTTCAATGACAGAAATATCCGTCATCCTCAGTTAATGGGTTAAAATAAAAATAACTGGATATATAAACTATGACTTTATTATTGATAGTAATAAAAAACAGATCTTGCTTATTTCTTTTATTTTTTTCAAGAGTTATTTTCACTTTGTATATCCTTTTGATAGATATAGAAATGTTTTTCTTGTGACATAGATTAAAGATCTGTCGTTAGTGAACTTGTGTGTATATATAATTTAGTGTAAATTTGTAAACTGTTTTGTGTAATTAGAGATGTGTTTTAAGTAGTGAAATTCCTCATTTATCTGTGGGTTTGTACCTTGTTATAGAATAGTATAACAAAAGAATTGATACAATCAAGATAATTTGTATGTAATAGCGTAAGTGATTCATTATATTCCATATCATTTTTGGTAATGATCACATTAGAGATAAAGCAAAACATATGTTTAAAGATGAGCGGTTAAAGCTTGCAACATTATTATTTATGGATCTTGATAGTTGTTCCATCTCTGTGAGTTACTCTTGGTTTTGTTAAATTTCTCTGTTGCTATGCTAGTCTTGTCATGTAAAGGGGTAAGTAAACATATGTTTATACTGCAGATAAACTAAATTGTAAGTTTACCTTTTTTCCAACTTTTCATAAGCTTCAGTTTAGCTGATTGGTTTATAAGAACATATCACAAAAAATAATTATTTTTAAAAATATTTTTTTTAAATAATTGAAACAAAATAATTACTTTAACAATAACAAATATTATGTTATTTCTAGGGTGATATAATCACTGTTATTAGACAGATTGATGAGAACTGGGCAGAAGGAAAACTGGGAGAAAGGATAGGTATATTTCCTATTTCCTTTGTAGAGGTGAGCTTTGTTTCAAAATATACTGAAATGTAGCATGACTTGCTTGTTGTCATGACAGTATACTTCCTTTGTAGAGGTGAGCTTTGTTTCAAAATATACTGAAATCTAGCATGACTTGCTTATTGACATGACAGTATACTTCCTATTTTGTTGTTTATTTGGTAAGTCTTTGAAGATGTTAATATTACTGTCAAAAATTTTTAGGAAGTGGTGAACATATTTGGAAATGTAGAGCTGGTTTTGATTTGAAAAGTATGTACTTTTGAAGAGTTCTTCATTCAAACTGTTATCTTTCCACGGAGGAAATAACTAACACCTTAATGATAGTGTCAAAATGTTTTTCCTCATGCATGAAGCTGTTGTAAGAGGTCTCATCTGAGCAAGTAATATTGTAAATTGTTCTAGTCTGTGAAGTAATCACCATTAAATTACACACCCCTATTGTCATTATAACCCTACTATAGAGACATCAATATTCATCAAGAAAGACAAAGAATAATAGTAGAAAATATTGAGGGAGAAGGGGGAAAATGATGAAAAACTAGGGAGAAAAAAGAACGAAATAATACTAATAATAATTTTAATTTGGTTGTGTGGATATTATTAACTCTATCAACATGGGCTCGGTCAATTTGATCAACTGTGTGAACTCTATTCACTCGATTAAAGTCTTTATAGATTTAATACTTCTAACTTTCAATATAGTGTGTATATCTTCACAAAATTTGGCAGTCTTTCAGTTAACATTATAAGTCTTTCACATACAAAAAATCATATTTTTTAGTGAAATAAAAATAAAATAAAATAAATATTTCTTCATGAATATATTGGATAATTGTTTTGAATAGTCCATGTGCAAAATAATTCATGTTAAAATCAAAACTACTTTTCCTCATATCAAAAATATCAAATTTACTTTGTGTAATCCCTAAAACCTAAATGCATTTCAAACGTTTTTCTTCAGTAAAACTTTATAGTTTATCTGTTATTTTCTCTACCCTATCTCAAAACGAAATTGGTCAATTCGACCGACCTTGTTACCATAAAAAATCGAAATATATATGTTACCCATTTTTCTTTCTAGAATTATTTCAAATTGTAACATGAAACTTGTTACCATAAAAAAAATCGAAATATATATGTTACCCATTTTTCTTTCTAGAATTATTTCAAATTGTAACATGAAACTACATTTATTTATCTTAAGTAACAGTATACATCTTTTAAAATTAAATTTTATTGTTTTATTGCCCTTTAAACTGTGTCTAACTACTGTCCACACCATTATAAGTTGTAAATCACTTAGAGAATGTGTGGCTCAAATTAAGCTATCGAATTACATTTCCCACGAGCTACTACAAGCTACTCTTGTGCATGCTTCATGAATCATTTTAATTATATTATTATTACTTATTTTACCTAATCTAGTCTTAAATAACTTAAAAAAGATCTGTATTTTTAGATTTTAGTTACTTTTGTAATAATAAATAAAGGGAAAATAAGAAAAACAAGAAATAAAATACTTACCCAATCTTCTTTTTTCTTGCTCTCGATTGTCGATGAGAGTTAAGTCTACTATTTTATACTAATTCTAGTAACACACTAAATAATTTTTATTTAATTAAATAATACACCAAAGAAGATATAATAATAATAACATGCAAAAAGTAGACAGTATCCCCTAACTCAATTTTTTCTGGCTTTCTAACTATGCAACAAGATCCATTACAAGTTCATCCAAGCTAGTTGTTAACTTTACCACGGGAATGATGTTGGTACTTTGAGTGAAATTGACATCTAACTGTTCAGAACATAACATTATACAAAGGTCATTTGATAGATGAAAACCTTGACTTTCTATTGGTTATAGGTAATACATAATGAAACATAAGAGAGAACTATCAACAAGTTGTGAAAGAGAAGATGTGACAGGTGGATGTGGCAGAAGGGGTCTGATTTCTAATTGATAGCTCTGTAATCAAACAAAATTGAAGACTATAAAATTATGGTTTGTCTGAGCAATAACGATTTTATAGAGAGTAATTTACATTTAACTCTTTCAGCATGGACTCGGTCCCTGGGACCAACCTTGTAACCATTTTGTGCTT
>NW_013671187.1:48182-55529 GCF_000517525.1 Limulus polyphemus
ATTTAGGAGGTTTTAGGGATTACACAAAGGAAATTTGAAATTTTTGAGATGATGAAAAGTATTTTTGATTTTAACATGAAAATTACTTTACACATGGACTATTCAACACAAATACTCAATATATTCATGAACAAATTTTTTATTTTATTTTTATTTCACTAAACAATATGATTTTTTGTATGTGAAAGACATAATATGAAGTGAAAGACTGCCAAATTTTGTGAAGATGTACACACTGTATTGAAAGTTAGAAGTATGAAATCTGTAAAGACTTTAATCAAGGGCAAAGAGTTCACACGGTTGGTCAAATTGACCGAGCCTGTGTTGAGAGAGTTAATGCAGTCATCTTGTTCCATACTGTTTCCATCTGTCAGTTGTTCAAGATGTGGAATACTGCCTAAATCTTTGTTTGTGAAAACTGAAGAGAAAGCAAAAAATTAATTACCCAGCTGTCTTGTAATCATCGAATAAAAGCATTCCTTTATCATCACCATCCTAAACTTTTGTTTACCCTTAATGTATTTAAAGAAATCCTTACTGTTAATTTTTTTCACTTTCAGCCAACCTTTTCTCATACATCCTTTTTGATGTCCTAATTACCTGTTTCACCAACTTTCTTGATCTTCTATAATCTTCTAGATTTCCCAGTCAATTTAAATTTCTTATGCTTTTCTTTAATTTTATCTCTTATATTCTTTGAGAGCCAACCTGGTTTTTTATTTCCAGCTACTCCTTTCTTTTTTTTAAAGAATGTTTACCTTGAATATTTAAAAGTTTTCTACATCTGATCAATGTCTCCAAATAATTCAGCTGCCTAATTCACAACAGATGGTTAGTTATTGTTGCATCCCTTGAAAATTTGTAATCAAAATATCATTATTCCTTATCCCCATATGCATCAAAACATTGAACCAAATAGAGCAATGATTAGTTGCACTCAGATGTTCCCCAATTTCCACTTGCTCAATCATTTCTATATCTGAAGTTAACAATAAATGTAAAATAGCATTGTTTCTAGTAGGTTCCTTGACTTACCTCTTCTGACACTATAGAAATTTCTCGATCTTCAGGGTTTCCACTCTTTGCCCATCTAAGCATTAAAAATGCTTCCTCCAGTCTTTATATACCCTGCTCAAATGCCCTTGGCAAATTCTCATTTGAAAATTTCTCCACCAACTTCAATGCACCCTTTATCTAGGTACTGAATATAAGCACCTCATGCAGATAATGTAATCACTTTTTCTTGACAAAACGTTTTAGAAACAAAAGTGTTGTGATTATTCACATAATTTAGGTTGTGATTGTGGATGTAGCTGTGGCATGACTACGGTTATATTTTTGCTTATATCTATAAATTAATTAATTAAAAGAAAATGGCCAGGAGAAGAGTCACTCTCAGTTGAGGCTGTTCGTGTGATCCGTTGCGAAATGGAGACATATGCAGATGCAGACCATAAGTGTTTCTCCGGGGGGCTCTGATGCAGCTTTTGCAAATGATTCTGGATCAGCTGGAGAGAATTTAGACTCTCTATTTCCGGCTTCTTCTTTTACTAGGTTGGCCTCAACTTGGGTTTGTGAAGTTTTGGGGGTCTCTCCTATTGCATTTGACTTTACTGTTTTCTTGTTGGCTGAAAGGACAGCTAGTGACTACTTGGTTTTTCCTCCTTCTCCTGATATTGCTGTTCATGCTAGGAGATGCTGCTCAGTTACACAATGAGATAGCTATGTCTTGTCTCCCACATTTATTCGAACAGCAGGCTTTGGCTTTTCACTGCCAGAAGGAGGTATATTTAGATTCTCAATGAATGGAACCCCTGTGGGGTTCTAGATTGGAACCTGTGATCACTTTGAACAGAAAACAGTTTTCTTGGATTTGTCCTACTCTCACTACTGTCCTGAGGTATTTATCTTCAATCCAACTTTTGTTGGAAGCTTATCAATGTTCCCCTCAGCGATTTGGTAATGAGTTGGGTACTTTGCTGATGTCTACTTAAGTTTTTTCTCTGGTTTCTTGCCTGATTTGTTGTTGGTATTTACTTGGTAGAGAGTCTTGTTAGAAAATGTTCATTTACCATCTACTGCTATCAGGAAGTTACAGAAAACTCCTTTTATTCGTCCCATATGGTTTGGTGGAGTACCAGAGACGTTGGAATCATGAATGGATTCAGCTCATTTACATTCTTCTTTATCATCGTTAGATTCTTGCCTTTCTGGTGGTAATTTAGGAGTGTCATCTCATAGTGTTTCCCGAACCTCCTCCTTCAGTTCCCAGGTCCATTGGTTTCCATAATAGAGTCCACCTGTATTCTCAAGGAACTTGAACTCGAACGGACTGTTGACAATGATGTCGGTAACTATCTCGTGGGCGGGGGAGTAGTGGGAGCATCATTACATCACTTTCTGGACATCTGGAGCTCTTTCACCAGGGATCTGTGGATTGAGGGCTGGTCATTGAATTTACATCACTTCCACCATTATCTGCCCAACCTGTTGCTTTTTCACCTCCAACAGATCCATGACGAGTGGATCTTCATTCCCAAGCCATAAGAGAATTGTTAATCAAAAAGGTAGTTGTGATGGTCGAACCCGTTCTTCAGGGATTTTATTCCCATTTATTCGTTGTACCCAAGAAGACAGGAGATTGGCGTCCAATCATCGATCTGTCTCAACTCAATTTTTAGATCCTCCTCGCTTTAATATAGAATCTTTTCTCAACTTATGATGGCACTTTGCTCCAAGGCTCTGGATGACCAAGTTTGATGTTATTGATGCTATCTCCATATTCCCATAGCAGAATCTTCTCGGAGGTTTTTCAGATTTGTATACAAGGGTCAGCCCCTGCAATTCAGGGCTTTACTCTTTGGTCTTGCATCAACAATTTATATTTTCTACAGAGTTGTATGAGCTTTTTCTTGTCATCTGCATTCTTTGGGTCGGTGCACACATCATCATACGTATGACTGGCTCCTTCTGGCACCATCCTGTTGATTAACAGAACAACATTCTCAGATTCTCCTTTCAGAAACCACAAAGACTGGCTTTCTTATCAGACTGGAGAAATTTATTCTGATGCTGATGCAATATCTGATCCATCTGGGTGTGTTTTTCAATGCTCACTTGAGTTGAGCCCAATCAACCCCTGTCAGGTTACAAGCTATGGAAAAAGCCATGAGGCATTTACTTCTGTCTCATTCTCCTACTGCACAAATGGTTCTCTCTCTTTTGGGGATATGGACATCTCTCAAACTTCTCATGGGATCTCTTCAGTGGTCATTGCATGACCAATGGATCATGCATTCCCACTCTTTGGATCATCTTGTCTCAGTACTCTGGAGCAACATCGTTGAATGCAAATGGTAGTTGGATTGGAACAACACTACTATTGGAGTACCCATTCCACCACCTTGTCCAGAGATCCATCTGTTCACAGATCCATCTCTTCATGGATGGGGATCTTATCTACAAGTTCAGGAGTTCCAGGGTATTTGGACACAAGACAATTCTACCCTTCATATCAGTGTTCTCAAACTCTTTGCAGTACACCAGGCTATGGTTCAAGGTCTGTCTCTCTTGAGGGGAAAAGTTGTCATGATACATTCTGACAATTCCACAGTGGTTTCTCAGATTTCTCGTCATGGAAGCACACACATTCTTGATACCTTTGTTTTCTTTGGATGTTCTCTGCTGGGCTCATGCTCATGATATCAGTCTTTTAGCATGTCATGTTCCAGTTTTGCAGTTGTTTTTGTCTCCGATACCTCATCCTCAGGCATTGGCAGTAGGTGCATTTAGTCAGGACTGGACAGGTTTGCATCTGTATGCCTTTCCCCCAATTCGGCTATTGTCCCGGGTTCTGACTATGGTTCGTTCCGCTCCTTGTCAAGTTCTCTTAGTTGCATCATATTGGCCAGCTCAAATGTGGTTTCTGCTTCTTTGATATTTACAGGAATGTCCACCTTTACTTCTTCCACACTGACAGTCTCTGTTGAGACAAACTTGATCAGACATTCTCCATTCTGATGGTCGTAAACTCAGTCTTCATGCTTGGAGGTTATGCAGTCCCTTGTCTGACATAAGGATTTAACTTCTAAGGTTTGTCTGTATTTAACTAAATCTCTCCATAGGCGAACAACTGCCAGTTATCACCAGAAATGGAATACTTATCGTCACTAGTGTATTGAAAGGAATTTAAAAATCTTTGGTCTTTGGCATCTACCGTATCCAATTTTCTGATGTGGGTATTTAAGAGGGGTCTTGCTTCATCTACAGTAGCTTTGTGTAAGGCATCCTTATTCCCTATTTTTCAGTATTCTAAGTATCAGAAGGTTTTTGAATCCTCAGTGCTATCAGGTCTACTCAAATCTTTTTGTATTTTTTGACCCAAATGACCTTTTCAGTTACCGAACTGGGATTTTACAGTTGCTTTACATGCATTGTCTCATTCTCCCTTTGAGCCCTTAGCTTCAGGTTCTTTGTTTTGCCTTTCTCTTAAATTGTATTTTTGTTGTTGTTGGCTTGTGGATGTCGCAGTCGGAGTTGTTTACAATCCATGTGCATCAGGCTCTTTATTATTCCACATTTGTCCTGCTTTACCCTGACAGGTCTTTTCTTTCAAAGGCTCTGGGAACTAGGGAAGGGGAAAGATCCTCCTCACCAATTCATTTGCCAGCCATTTCTCACTTTTATGACTACTCTGAATCTAATTGTTTGTTATGTCTTGTTAGAGCCCTCTAGTGTTATGTGGCTCATACTAACTCGTTTCAAGGTATCTCCCATTACTCTAAAGCGATGGCTTCGTAAATTTATTCACATTGCCTATAATGGATTATTGTTACAAGAGAAGAATCTTTTGCATGTCACTTCTCACCAGATTTATCATATATTTATGTCATTAGCTGGCTAGTTGAATTGCCCTCTGGAAGCCATTGTGCAGGCTGGTATGTGGATTACTCCAAATACTTTCCAATCTCATTACTTGCATGATCTGGCAGTTTCTTCTTCTGAGGGTTTTCGAATACCCCTGGTATCTATTTTGAGCACATCTGTTAGATTTTAACCATATACTTTTTTATTTTCAGTGTATCTTTTATTTTTCACTGGATCCCACTCTGTGGTGAATGTTGCCCAGGCAGGTATACTTTCTCTTTTCAGTTCCACACTAGCAACTACCTTCACTATAATTACTACAGGTTGCAACAGGCTCTGTTGAAATGAGGTGTTCTGTAAGACCATGTAGGTGCTTACTGGATGGTATTACCATTTTATCATGGACTGTCACTCATGGACTATCATGAGTAAAGCTAAAGGGTATCCTGTTTGTCCCTGCTGATCTTCAGATTGAATAAATTGGGGTTGGGTTTGCTTTTAAAAATGTAGGGAACATGGTTCACTTATTGCACAATTCCCAGAGCACTGTTCCTCAGAACTCCTCAATGTGTATTATCCCCCCAGACTCTACTGGTGGAGCTTGGGAGTCCTTACCACCCCAGTTTCTAGTCACTAGAGGGGTGGACAGAGGATTTTCCTCCAAAGTATTAGTGTGTGTTCCTCCACTGTTGGAGTAGAAGGTGAAGTTGGGGGCCCTCCTACTTGGGTCCCTGGATGTTTTCCCTAAATGTCAGTAGGAGTGGCACTAGCCTCCGTGGGAGCCTACTCGTAATTCCGGTTCAGTATTGAGAGAAAGCTATCTGGTTGGGAGGGTGCATGGCCCTTCTCTTTAATCAATGTTGGTTTTGTATGTTGTTCATGGATGGAGGTCCACTATTTCCTCATACTTCTGAACGCCATATGGTCCCATCCTAGGTCCTTGGTTGAGCACAGGTTCCATGTCCTCTCCATATTTCCAGGGGAAAGCAGAGTACTCCTTGTCATAATTCCAGACCGGATGAGTTCTGTTCCTTTGGTTGAGTATGGCATACATGATCCCATCATTCCGAGCCTGGGGTGTTGCCTTTTGGACTTCTTCAGGTGGAAGAGAAAGTTTGTCCACTTCGGTGTTGCTTACTTTCTCGTTGCGATTCCGGTGGTGCGAAATGCATCATTATATGGCTACAGGTTGGGATCCAATTAAAAGTGTATATAATATTGCAGTCCAACAGCCCTAGCCACCAATGTGGGATATAGGTACCATGAGCTCTTAATTGCAACCCTGAGTTGTGAAACCTTGGGTATCTGGTTTGGGGCTGACCTATATTGATAATTACTTGTATTCTACTCCACCTTTGATATAGGAACTGAGTTCCTGGTGAAAAACATGCCTGTTCCAGATGTAGTGCAGTTCCCCCAATTTTGTACCATCTTTATATTGGTAAACCTTTGTTCTATACAGCTGTTTTCTGTATGGTTTATACCTGCACTGGCCTCTCCACCTTCTCAGTGTGGGATTCTAGATATAGTGTCAGTGGGGATAAGTATGTTTTGGAAGTTAACATTTTCCTAAACTTAAAATGCATTTCCAATAATACATACCTCCGCTGACACTCTCCTGCCCTACCTCCCCACTAAAAGCCAGTTTATGTCAAGAAAAAGTGATTACATTATCTGCATGAGGTGCTTATATTCAGTACCTAGATAAAGGGTGCATTGAAGTTGGTGGAGAAATTTTCAAATGAGAATTTGCCAAGGGCATTTGAGCAGGGTATATAAAGACTGGAGGAAGCATTTTCAATGCTTAGATGGGCAAAGAGTGGAAACCCTGAAGATCGAGAAATAGCTAAAGTATCAGTGGAGGTAAGTATTATTGGAAATACATTTTCAGTTTAGGAAAATGTTAACTTTCCCAATCTATATGCCAGAAATTATGACTTCATTAACACCTAAAATCTTAATCTCATTGTAAAGTTTCTCATTAGTTTCATCAGTATCATCTGGTGGTCTGTATCCAATAATAGAAACCAAAAACGGCTTCAATTTCCTTGCTATTATCATTGATATCCTCAACTTCAACAGAATGTAACTCACATTTTACATATAAAGCCACTCCTCTTCCTCTCTTTAATACTCTATCCCTATTAAATAGCCTATAACCCTCTTCTTCCACTGAACTGATCTCACATTTCCAACCAGCCAATCTGCTCATCCTTACATACTACCCTAAGCCTAGCATTTAACCCAAATGACCTACTTATAACTTCATCCCCACAGTTAATCCTGGGTTGTATTCCTAATAAAATTAAGTTGTGGCCTTTTTCTTTAATTGCCTTTATCAACTCCTTGTATTATTAATTAGCTCCTCTGACTTACCTTTCCCTACATCATTAGCCCCTACATGCACCACAGAAACTGCATCTCTGTTAGCCCCCTTTATTATATCCTGCTCTATCAGTTATATCCTCCACCTGTGCTCCT
>NW_013671187.1:55707-64180 GCF_000517525.1 Limulus polyphemus
ATTTGCATATAACTATAACCTCCTTAAGTTTATCTTAAGTATCCTTCACTGTCCCTTTTTTTTCTTCCCTCCAGTAGTTCCTCATCAGGAGAAGCCAAGAGCTGAAATCTGTTATTCAACAGAATAGGCTCGTTATTACTAAATTTACTACTTTTAGCACTGATAGTACCCATTCTACTTCCTGAAAGTCATTGTTAACTGATGTATTCCTCACATGTAAAAGCTTAAGCTCATCCTGAAATCCTGCTGCCATTTACCACAGTTTACCATTCTCTTTATTTAATGCCTCTCTATTGTAATTAGAATAGCCTTCAACTTCTCCTATAACCTACGAACTCTACATACAGTTTGCACATATTCTCACTAGCTTCCTTAAAAGTATATGCCAGTCCAAGGTTCCCAAATAAAACCCATTCATTGCACCCATTACATCAGACAAACTGTGAATGCTTAATTCCTACAATAGTCTTAACCATTGTATTTATACTTATAACCTGAAAATAAATACTCTAATGTATTTACCACCCCTTCCTAAAGTATGGAATTAAATGTAGATTGCTTCTCTAATTTATTTACCACCCTTTCCTGAAGTACAAAATTAAGTGTAGATTGCTTAATAATTTTTATAGCCTTCAATCTTAGTTGTTTATGGTGTTATAAACCAGAAAATGTGTCCTGTGTTTCACAAATTGTCAATAGTTTTCTCTGTTTTTACTGTATTGTTTATTGCTAATAGAAAGGCTAAATTTGATATATCAAATGACATATTATGTTGTTTTCAGTAAAGAGTATTGTTGATTTTGTCTTCAGTTTAAAAGTGGTTTTAGAGAAGATTAAAGGGATAATTTAAAGCTCTTATACCATAGTTAGAAAGCCAGTTAAATTATTAAGAGTTATAGGATATTTGTTTGCTTTGTGCATTTCATTTTTCTGTATTCTTAGGAGCATTATTTAAGTAAATGAAAAATATTTAGTGCAATAGTATCCTTAGTATATAAAAAAGAAAGTAGGTTTAAATTTCATCAGAGCCAGCAGCAAAAATAAAATAAAAGGACAATGTAAGTACTATATTTTTTCACTTTTATATTTTTTATTTATTGTTATATAAGTAATCAATATGTAAAAATTAAAAGTTATTAGGTTAAATAAGATTACATTAGGTGAGATAACGAAAAACAAGAATACACGAGGTATGCCCACAAGCAGCTCGTGCCTTATGTCATTCAATATGGTAACATACAATTTGTATAGCAGAATTATTAATTAGACATAATTCAAAGGGCAATAAAATAAACTTATAAACAGGTATAGACTGTTACGAACTACTTAGAATAAACAATTGCACTTTTGTGCTATAATCTACTGTCATTCTTGGAAGAAAAATGGGTAATTTAGATTTATCTCATATTTTTTATGGTGGTTACAAGGTCAGTCAAATTGACTTAGTCCAGATAGAGTTAGTGTGGAGAAAATAACAGATAAAATATAAAGTTTTATTGAAAAAAGTTTGATATTTATTTATGAGGTTTTATAGGTTACCAAAGGGAATCTTAAATTTGTAGATGAAAAATATTATTAAATTTAACCTGAAAATCATTTTGCAGTAGGAGCAGTCTTTAATAAAGATGCTTAATGAACAATTCTGACTATGTGTACAAAACACTTGTAATGTTTACTGATACCTGGCCAAATTTTGTGAAGATACTCAAGACATATTAAAAGTTATAGTATGAAAACTGATGATTACTTTGGTTACAAGATCGATCACTTTGATTGACCCCACATAGAATTGGTTAACAGCTTTTCAGTAAAAGAATGTACTTTTGATGGACACTTGATTTCTCAATTATTTAGCAAAGTACACACATTTGGTGGAGCACTTCATTTAACAATTGTTTAGTAAAAGTATGTACATTTGATGGAACACTTCACGTAACAATTATTTAGTAAAAGTATGTACATTACAAGTCTTTTTTAGTGAAGTATTTGTACTAAAGATTTGTCTGTGAATATATAAAAATCTCAAAGTTTATTTGTGTAATCTCTAAAACCTAAATAAATTTCAAACATTTTTTTTTGTAAAACCCTATATTTTATCTCTCATTTTCTCTACCCTAACTCTATACAAGGTTGGTCAATTTGACTTGAACCACCCAAAATCAAAAAAAAATTTAAATAATCTAATTTACCCTTTTTTATGTTTTTAGAATGACTTCAAATTGTAATATGAAACATTTGTTTATCCTAAATGGCTTTAAATTTGTAACTGTGTACATCTATTTATACTTAAATTTTACTGTTTTGTTGCCCTTTGAACCATGTCTAATTCTATTTGTGCCATTATAAGTTGTAAATCACTTGAACGTGCAGATCATGTTATGTTATTGAATTACATTATGTATGAGATTCTCGTGAGCTTATCTTATGAAAAATTATTATTTTATTATTATTTATTTTACCTAGTCTAACCTACACTAACCTAAAAAGTTTCCTATTTCTACATTTTAGTTACTTTTACCATAATAAATAAAGAATACACATGAAAAAAAAACAAAGTACTTACCTGGGCTTTTTTTCTGTTTGCTTTTGACTATTGATGACACCTAACCCTTCTTTTTTATACTAGTGGTAGTATTGCACTAAATAATATTTTATTTAATTAAATAATGCACCAAATAACACAGAATAATAACACTCAAAAAGCAGACAGCTGTCCCATAACCATTTTTCTGGCTTTCTAACTATGCAACCAGAGCCGTTAAAAATTCATCTAAGCTCATTGATGTGTTTCACGTGGGAATAAAGTTTGAACTGAAAATGAAATGGACAATTCTCTGTACAGAATACAATGTAGTATAATATGTCATTTGATAGATGAAAACCTTGGCTTTCTATTGGTTATAAGTAATGTAGTATTGAATGTCAGAGAGAACTATTGGCAATTTCTGAAAGAGAGGAAATGACAGGTGGGGTGGCAAATGGGGTCTGATTTTCTATTTGATGGCTCTGTAACCACGTATGGTTGAAGGCTATGAAAATTATGCTTTGCCTGAGTGATGACAACATTATAATGATTAATTGATATTATATTTCATACGTCTTGGAGGGTGGCAAATAAATTAGAGAAGAGAAGATGCTAACAGGTAAAATGTCATAATTCTCATACTAGGAGAAGTTCAGGTTTTTTTTTTACTCTTGCCTCTATAATTAAAACTTATGTTCTATTAAAATATGGATTATTAGCTACCTTTTTATACTATATTTATTGGTATTCCATGAAAAGAAAGTAGTTTAATTAAGTCTTGAATGTAACTCACAAAAATCTCATGACATGCAGAAAAAATTTGCCCATGGAGAGAGGGTTAACAATTTTTAGGTAAAAATATGTACATGTCGTGGAACGCTTCACTTAACAATTGTTAGGTAAAAATATGTACATTTTCTTAAACTCTTTGCTTAAGAATTATTAGGTAAAAGTACATACATTTTGTGGAACAATTCACCTAACAGTTGTTAGGTAAAGGTACATATCTTTGGTGGAAACTTCACTTTACAATTGGTAGGTAAAGATTTACCAGTAAATAACTTGCTTCATAGATTTGTCTTTTTGTGGTTGTTTTTTTTTATCTATTAATGCAAAATCTTGCAATTTATGTAGCATATGTTTTCTCTACTGTGAAATACAGTGGTTGTTTTTTTCTTTAACTCCTCTCTTTTTCAGTTTGTACCATCTACCATTTGAAGTTTATTAATCTTTTACAAATTTTATTACTGTTAATTAGTTCTCATTTTGAACACTAGAGCTGTCTCATTGAAATTAACAGTAAATAGGTGCATTTTAGTGTTGCATACTGAAACTTAGCACTAGTAAGAAATCATTCAGTAAACACTAAACAAATGTTTTAAAATCCAAAAGCAATCACTAGAAAAAGATTTTCAAAATCTACAGTAAACATAAATATACGTGTTTTATGTCTTATATTAAATCGAAAAAATATCTTTTAAAATCCTAAAATAAGCTCTACACAAATGTTTCAAACTTCTACAATAAATACTAGACGTGTTTCAAAATTCTATAGTAAAGACAAGACAAATTTCATTTTGAAATCGTACAGTAAGCACTAGTAAATGTCTTTCTAAAATAGATACTAAATAATTGTTTAAAAATCTTACTTTAAGAGCTAGATAATACAATTTTAACATTTGAGTTAATGAAATTTTTAAATGTCTTTATAATACTATCTGAATGAATTAATATAAAGAATATACTCAGTAATGAAAAATATATGATTTCGTATTTTAAATAGGCTATTTGGAACAATAGTGACTATTTTCTTTGTATCTTCTATGTTTCAGATGAACTCTGCAGCTAGAGCATTAATTAGACTCCCAGAAAAGTAAGTGGTTTGATATTTTTTTTCTCATATAAAAAGTTGTTATTTGACCCTGTAATACATCTACAGACAACATTTAAGCAAGTGTTTCAGTTACCTGTATTCATAACTGATTTTACTCATGGTGATAAAACTGGAAGAAAATCATTAGAATTTTTGCTGTGGCTGAAACTGGTGGAAGATAGTTGTAAAGTGAAATCAAATTTTAGTTAAATTGTAGGATTTACTGTAGTAGTCATGGTTATTATAACTTCCAAGCTTTCTATAACTATTTCTATAGTATTAAACATTTATGTAGTATTTTCGGAACTTAGTTGTCTGTAACAGTGTTGAGTTTTGACCACTGTAAACCTATGGTTTCAGGTTTTAATATTTCTCCACAGGACATTCGTCTTGCATTATCTAGTTGTTCTCATGGTATTGTTGGACTGGAAATTAGTGGAAAGTGGCCTTCAATTGTTGCTAACACAAGACTAAAAAATGACCACTCTGTTCTCACAGGAAAGTTGGGTTAGCAAAAGCTGAAGGCCACTTTCATGTGAGAACAGTGTGGTCATTTTGCAGTCTTGTGTTTTATTGGCTAAAGTTAGAGAAGTGTCATATCTTTGTTCTCTAATTGGACATATGTGTTTTAATTTTAGTATTTAAGAAAATCTTTGACCTAGTTGTCAAAC
This sequence comes from Limulus polyphemus, assembly GCF_000517525.1. Taxonomy (NCBI): domain Eukaryota; kingdom Metazoa; phylum Arthropoda; class Merostomata; order Xiphosura; family Limulidae; genus Limulus; species Limulus polyphemus. The sequence continues at coordinate 60,776 of NW_013671187.1, forward strand.
CATTCATAGTCACTCAAATAAACAGTATTATTTCAAGCTCAACTGTATTTGGTGTACAACAATTTTGTTTTCTTCATCGTACTTGTTTTTGTGTTTCACATCTTAAAATACCTCTCCAACACGAGTCAGTTCCTACACTGAAACAATTCAGTTTTTATTCTTCAAACATCAGTGACTCACTGCCAGCTAGATCTTTGCATTCCTCTGGTTATTATGGTTGTGACTTATTTGTGTGTAATTCTTTACTTAAGAATACCATATTGCAAGTTAACTCTTGCTATCAGCTTGGTTTATTCAACCTAAATATTGACCCAGATTCACCTGTAGAGTTTCCACACTATAACTTTTAATTTGTTTTATATATCTTCATGAAATTTTGCAAGCTTTGAGTCAAGATGACAAGTTTTTTATAAACAAAAAATTTCAATTTTTTTATTAAATACTTTTACTAAAAATTTCTGTGAATATATGGAGTCAAAGTGTTGACTGCTCCTAGTGCAAAGTGATTTTCGTATTATGATTGAAAATATTTTTCTTCTTCTGAAGATTGCCAAATTTCATTTGCATAATTTCTGAAACTTTAAAATAAATTTCAAATGTTATTTTCACTAAAATTTTATATTTGATCTGTTATTTTCTCTACCCTAACTCTATATAGGGTTGGTCAAGTTGACTGACCTCATAATCACCATAAAAAGAATACAAAATAAATCTAAGTTACCTTTTGTTTCTTTTTAGAATGACTTCAATATGTAACAGGAAACTAGACTTGTTTATCTTAAATAGCTTAAAGCTAGTAACATTATACATCTGTTTCTACTTAAATTTTTTTGTTTTATTGCTCTTTGAACCATATATAACTAATAATCCTGCCACACAAGCCATATATCATTGGTGAATCTGTAGGTCATGTTACCCTATCAAATTATGTTACATACGAGCTGCTTTTAAGTGTACCTCGTGAAAAATTACTATTATTTATTTTCAAACTTCCCTACAAAAAAAATAATTATAAGGATTTTTTTTAGACCATTTTATTGTTACATAAACACTTTTTAAAAAAAGTAAGATATGGCAAGAAAACTGAGCTACATGTTACTGTCTTTAAGCATAATGAAATTTAACATTTCAAGCTACTTCTCGTAACACAATTTCAAACACTTTAACGTCTGCTTAAGTTCAACCCTTTAACTCTCTCACTACAGGCAGGTCAAAGTGTGCATGTCACAATTATTTAGTTACATTCATAATTTAATTAAACTACTTTATTACATTGTATATGAATAAACTTGACATAAAAATGTAGTTAATAAATCAATTTTTAAGTCCTTAAGTTTTATGGAAATATTTTTAAAAATCCTCAATCTCACTCTAGTATGAGAATAGTGACATTTACTCTCTAGGTATCCCCTCTTCTCTAATTTATTTACCACCCCTCTGGAAAGTAGGGAATTTAATGTAAATTACTCATTATAATGCTGTCATAACACAGGCAAAGCATAATTTAATTTTTATAGCCTTCAATTTTATTTGGTTACAGAGCCATCAAGTAGAAAATCAGACCCCTCTTACCAACCCAAGTGTCACATCCTCTCTTTCAGAAATTGCCAATAGTTCTCTCTGATGTTCAATACTATATTATTTATAACTAATAGAAAGCCAAAATTTTAATTTATTAAATGATGTATTATATTTCTGTGAAGAGAACTGTCTATTTCATTTTCAGTTGAAACTGAATTTTTAACTGCTCTTATCACATAGTTAGAAAGCCAGAAAAATAACAATAGTTATAGGAAATTGTCTGCTTTTTACGTGTTGTTATTCTGTGTTCTTAAGTGCATGACTTAATAACATAAACATTATTTAGGGTAGTAGTACCATTTGTAAAAAAAAGGATGGTTAAGTTTCATCAACAATTGACAGCAAAAAAAAGAAGACCAAGGTATTCTATTTCTTGTTTTTCATGTGTATTCTTTGTTTATTATTATAAAAGTAACTAAGATTAAAAAATTAGATAATTATTAGGTCAGATGCATATGGAAACAACATTGTGTTGAGCTTTTTTATCCAATGACTACAGACTCGAATTCATGAGACAACAGATGGTATATAGAAACAACCTTCTTGTATTAAACTACTGAATTTACTTCAAGTCTAAGCTAACTGTATTTACTATATGATCTTTAGTACATATATACATATGTACATAAAAATAAAAAATTGTAAACACTTGATATAGATATTTTATTCTGAGTGATAAACTTCATATATCTATAACAATGTGCTATTATTTAATCACACCTTTCTAAAAAACATAACAACATAATGATCCACTCACATGCATGAAAACATTAGAACTATTTTAAGAATTGTTTGCTTTCATTAAACCAGTCTAAGCCTAATTCTATATGCTAAGCCTCAAAGTACATACAGAACAGTCCCAAAAAGTTATAGAAGAAAGCTTGAGTAGATTTGACATTTCTCTGTTAAACCTCAGGGTTATTTCCTAGTGTTTCTGATACTTCAGTTAGCATTAGATCTGCTTAATGATGAAAAGGCTTACCTATCCTTACAACTTTATAATAGTTTTTTTTACTATTTCTTTACTTTACATTCATTAACTTTCTTGACTTGAGTCTGTACTCATTGGATAAAAAGCTCAACACAATGTTGTTTCCATATGCCATTCATTATCTTTCTTGACTTGAGTATGTAGTCATTGGATACATAGCTCAACACAATGTTGTTTCCATATGACATTCATTGTCTTTCTTGATTTGAGTATGTAGTCATTGGATACATAGCTCAACACAATGTTGTTTCCATATGACATTCATTATTTTTCTTGACCTGAGTCTGTATCCACTGTTATGTAGATGATTTATTTCTACCTGTATCTTCATCCTCACTTATATCCACTGTTGTGTTGATGATTTATTTCCTCCTGTGTCTTGATTCATCACTTATATCTACCGTTATGTAGATGATATATTTCCTCCTGTATCTTGATTCATCACTTATATCTACCGTTATGTAGATGATTTATTTCCTCCTGTGTCTAGATCCATCACTTATATCTACTGTTATGTAGATGATTTATTTCCTCCTGTGTCTTGATCCATCACCTATATCCACTGTTGTGTAGATGATTTATTTCCTCCTATATCTTGATCCATCACTTATATCCACTTTTGTGTACATGATTTATTTCCTCCTGTGTCTTGATCCATCACCTATATCCACTGTTATGTAGATGATTTATTTCCTCCTGTATCTTGATCCGTCACCTATATCCACTGCTGTGTATATGATTTATTTCCTCCTGTGTCTTGATCCATCACTTATATCTACTGTTATGTAGATGATTTATTTTCTCCTGTATCTTGATCCATCACCTATATCTAC
>NW_013671188.1:0-4063 GCF_000517525.1 Limulus polyphemus
CAGGTAAATGTCTCAATTATTTACAGAACTAAACAAATGTATAACAAACTGGATTTAAACAGTTCATTGTCACAGGTAAACATGTCTCAATTATTTACAGAACTAAACAAATGTATAACAAATTATCACAGGTAAACATAGCTCAGTTATGTAACAAACTGGATTTAAACAGTTCATTGTCACAGGTAAACATATCTCGGTTTTGTAACAAACTGGATTTAAACAGTTCATTGTCACAGGTAAACGTCTCAATTATTTACAGAACTAAACAAATGTATAACAAATTATCACAGGTAAACATATCTCGGTTATGTAACAAACTGGATTTAAACAGTTCATTGTCACAACTGGATAAGTTTTGGTTGTGCACAGAACTAAAAAAAATTTATAACAAACTGGATTTAAACAGTTCATTGTCACAAGTAAACATATCTCAATTATTTACAGAACTAAACAAATGTATAACAAATTATCACAGGTAAACATATCTCAGTTATGTAACAAACTGGATTTAAACAGTTCATTGTCACAGGTTATTATTTAACGGTCAAAGGTTTTAGAGCAAACATATTTTAAATTGATTACAAGAATTTTTTGGCTGATCTCGATGGCGAATTATCTGTATAATTTATTTACTAATTATCTTTTAGGTCACTGTGTACGTAGCTACTCGAGGTAGTGCCCGAGATTTCTTTGGTGAACATAATAAAATAGTACTAATTAATCTTGAACGATTCCAGAAAAACATTTGCTCGTTTCGTTTCGGAAATTCTCGTAAAGCTACACATTGGGCTATCTAAAATAGGTGACCCTAACTTTGAACTAAGAAAGGGGAAAACAGCTACTCTACAGTACTCACCGCCAACACTTGGACAATTATAATTGATCAATGGAATTTGATCGACACTCGCAACCCTAAAGTGGGAGCGACAATTTTCGACAACGGGACGCGAACCCTGGATCCTCGATTTCATATTCCGGCACACTAGCCACTTCGACATTTCTGGAAGGAACATTATGCGAACGCGCGAGTTTTCTATGCTTTCTCTAATTGTTTTAAGATCTCCTAATGTAATGAAGTTAGGCCTAAATTACATGTATAGAAAATAGTACGAAGTAATACTCTTTCACACTCGTCAAAAAAATAAGTGCTAAACATAATATCAAAAAAACGTACTTTTAGTTCTCAATGTTTTTGTTTATTTTTAAGTTAAACTGCACAATTGGTTATATGAACTGTGCCCAACGCAGAGGTTGAACCCCAAAGTTTCGCGTTATAAACTTTAATCATACTGCTGATTCAATTTACAATAACCTAAACAAGAAAACAGTCATACAATTGCATACCCCCTGTGGTCCAGGTGTTTAAAGACTTAAGCTAAAATCAGGGGTTTGATTTCCTGCGGTAGAAAGGGTGCAGATAACCCATTGTTTAGTTCTGTACACAACCAATTTCTGACAATGAAATGTTTAAATCCAGTTTGTTATTCATTTTTTAGTTCTGTACACAACCAAAACTTGTTCAGTTGTGACAATGAACTGTTTAAATCCAGTTTGTTTAGTTCTGTAAATAATTGAGACGTTTACCTGTGACAATGAACTGTTTAAATCCAGTTTGTTATACATTTGTTTAGTTCTGTAAATAATTGAGACGTTTACTTGTGACAATGAACTGTTTAAATCCAGTTTGTTATAAATTTTTTTAGTTCTGTAAATAATTGAGATGTTTACTTGTGACAATGAACTGTTTAAATCCAGTTTGTTATACATTTTTTTTAGTTCTGTGCACAACCAAAACTTATCCAGTTGTGACAATGAACTGTTTAAATCTAGTTTGTTACATAACCGAGATATGTTTACCGTCCAGAAAGACGCGCTGTTTAGGCCTGGCATGACCTGCAGGTTAAGGCGCCTGATTCGCAGTCTACGAGGCGGAAGTTCGAATCCCATCACCGGATATACTCGCCCTTACAGCCACGTTGGCATTATAATGTGATGAGAAAATCCACTTTTCTCTGGTATAAAAAAGTATCAAAAGAGTTAGCATTACAAGCGGTGTGAACCTAAAATAATTTCACCAATCGACTAACCCCCAAAGGTGTGAGGGTAGGGGGTTATATAATAATCCCTTGGTTTACAGGCCTTAAAAAAATTGAGTGTATTTTTCTGTAGATCACATTGTTCGTTGTGTTTTATTGAGTGTATTTTTCTGTAGATCACATTGTTCGTTGTGTTTTATTGAGTGTATTTTTCTATAGATCACATTGTTCGTTGTGTTTTATTGAGTGTATTTCTCTGTAGATCACATTGTTTGTTGTGTTTTATTGAGTATATTTAAGTGTCGTTCATACTTCTTTTCTAGTTCTTGTGTCATGTTTACGATTCTACTATGAGGAAACACAACTAGAGATTATGAATAACATAAAACGGTAACAAGACTGAAAACATATGTACATACATAAACATAACTGCTTTAAAAGCACAGAGAAAATTATACATTTACAAAATAAATACATGTACACGAAGGCACCATTTATTATTTATTCAAAAGCTTGAAAGGACTAGATAGAAACACACATAACCATCAACGTACCCTTACACTAGCACTCAATTTAAACACACTACCTAAATTGATCTGGTAGACACTTGAATAAACAGACTGTACCGTATATTATATATGAAGAGAAGACACGCAACAAATATTTGCTATTATACGATCGATTGATTGTTAGGGTTAACTATAGCACTATCTTTGAGTTGCTTGTAATTTGACGAGAAAACAACAACCACCACCAAGTGACATCGAAATCCTTACCGATAATTTCCTCTCTTCAGAACTCTTAACGGTCGAATCAACCCGTCCTTCCCGCCTTTGACTGATATTCGTTAGAAACTCGTACGTTTTGTTTGAAGCACGTGCACGCGTTTCGAACAGGACTGATAGCGGCTGCACCACTGTGGCGACGCCTCGTGGAGCATGCTCAGTAGTATAAATGAGTGACACTTAAGCGAACGTGCTGCTCGTACCTCGTGTTTTTGATAGGTGAGGCACGTCTATGTGTTACTCTTCTCAACGGTCTCCGGTACCGAGTTGCTTAACCACTCTTTAGGATTTCAACTCCTGCCTCGTCTTGCTAACGTGTGCTTCTAATTCAGGTTAAAAAAAAATATCCCAAGAAATAAATTGGATAAAATTCTGCATGGAAACGCCCATTCCATAACTCAAAAAATATGAAAAGTAATTTAAAACTTAGGGAAAAATTGTGGAATTGTAAAGTGTTCTTCGTACCCATCAAGATAAATAAAGAATTACAATTTAACAAGAAAATAAACAAGTAACCCCCCTAAACGAAATACATCATATTACGTCAATAATAAAATATTATTTTCAGTCTATTACTTCAACGTCACGTAAATTTCAAATGTTTTCATTCTATATTCCAAAGTCCACCAAATAAAAATGTTATTTTCAATGTATTCCAACATCTCGCAAATAAAAAAATTAATATATTTCAATCTATATTCCAATTTCATTCAAATGAAAAAAAAATCAACTAAATTCCAATTCATACACGCAAATATTAATGTAAAAAATATTGGATCAACTTTGGTTACGGATATAACTGGTTATAAGAGTATTATAACTTACAGAAAACTAATCTAGCTACAAGCCAAGCTCTTACGAGTATTTATAGCGTTTGTAAATTGATGTAAGTCTTCGTATAAAAGTCGCCTGGAGTGCTCTCTAGGATCATTTATTGGTAAACAGAAAAATTATAGTGAACAAAACGTATTCAGAATTAATTTATGGTAAAGGTTATTTTATAGTCGAACGGTAATTCATACATTCTGTGAATTAAATGAAGGTAACAGGTGAAGAATGTACATAAAACACAAGAACAATGTGATCTACAGAAAAATACACTCAATAAAACACAATGAACAATGTGATCTATAGAAAAATACACTAAATAAAACACAATGAACAATGTGATCTATAGAAAAATACACTCAATAAAACACAACAATGTGATCTACAGAAAAATTCACTCAATAAAACACA
>NW_013671188.1:5063-10195 GCF_000517525.1 Limulus polyphemus
TGAACTGTTTAAATCCAGTTTGTTACATAACCGAGATATGTTTACCTGTGACAATGAACTGTTTAAATCCAGTTTGTTACATAACTGAGATATGTTTACCTGTGACAATGAACTGTTTAAATCCAGTTTGTTACATAACCGAGATATGTTTACCTGTGATAATTTGTTTAGTTCTGTAAATAATTGAGACATGTTTCCCTGTGATAATTAACTATATAAGCCCACTTTGTTATACATTTGTTTAGTTCTGTACATAACTGAAACTGGACTCGCTGGACTTCTTTATCTATCACAAACGTTTATAAAGATATGAACCCAGCCATAGGATCCTCACTTTGAAACGTACTAGTGTTTGGTGTTTCTTGAACTATGCATATAAAAGATCATAATCCATGTTTACATTAGCCATACAAACAGCTTTTATATCCAAGCTTTTTTTCCATCAACAGAGAAGCAGGAAGTTTAATAACAATATCGCTTTATTTCTTCATACTGCTGTACAAATTACTTCAAGCAGCTATGTACATTATCCTTCTGTGACATTTCTTATAGTTTCAAGAGTAAAAGTGGCTAATTAAAAGCTTTCCTAACAGACTCTAAAATTCTTCTATAGTAAAAAATTTCGGCACATAAAAATAATTCCTTTTCTTTTCAAACCATGAGGTAAGGCAAAAAATTTTTCTCTTTTTACTTTACTTTTTGAATTATTTTAGCTAAAATTGAAATAGCTAAAACAAAGTTATTAAACAAAATTACACCAGTAATGAATTCATTTACATTTTTTAACTCTTCCAGTTTTAGTCAAATAAATGTTTCTATTTTTAAAAACTGGAACCTTTCTCTGACTTACTTTCCATTAATTACAATAGTTTAAAATAAACAAGAGCTCTTGATGAAACATTGCAATAATTTATCTGCTATACATGACAAACAAAAACCACCTCCTTCAATGTGACTACATGTGTTGAGAACACTGACCATTTCTTTAAAACATGATAGGCTTCGTCTCTGTCATATCTTTAACATACTGAGTAAATCTTTTCAGGAATTTTGGGTATTCTCGCTTATACACGGCACGGAGGACCGAGGCTGGAGTCCAACCACCTGGGTTTACTGTAAAAACAAATAATTCAGACGTGAGAAATAGTGGTGGGGAAAAAGTTTGTAAATGGTATGCTTCGTATTACTACTAGCTAGCTCTTTAGCAATCACTGCACCGAACAGGGAGAATAAATTAAGTAAATAATACCTATATATTAATAACCATTAACTGAGAGAAAGATAAATATCACAACCAATCAATGTGTAAAAAAACAAATGTGCCTATATAGTCACAACATGAAAGAGTCAAGATGACGAGGAAAGATCAGAAATTAACAACATCATTAATGTTGTTTGTATAAAGCAGTTACTTCCTCATCAGCTACTTTTGCTCGTGAAAGTTGGATGTTGAAGAAGAGTGATTAAAAGAAGATGAAAAATTTTGAATTGTGTTGCTATAAGAGAGACCTGAGAATATAGTGGATTGAAAGAAAATTTAATAAGAGAAGGCTGAGAAACAACAACACGAAAGAAGACTGTTGGAAGGTTTCCTTAAAAGGAAGGTGTCATATTTTGGGCACATAATGAGAAGAGATGGGACCTGCCTGGAGAAAATCATCATGATGGATGAGTTGAGAGAACCAGATAGAGAAAAACCAGCGACAAAGTGGAGTGTTGGGATAAGAAGACAACTGGAAGATCACAGCAGTAGCCACTACATTAACATCGGGGACTATGTGATAAATATATATAATCAAACATTTTTCAGCCTTTTTCCTTCTTTAAAAGAAAAGATATAAAAATAGTGCCCGATAAAAATTATTTCTGACAGCTATTCATAGTTTACTTCCAATTTCAGACACAGAGTAACTTTTACACAACACATATAGACTCTGATGCAACAACTTACTGGTTGAACAGTAGATAATTTTGCACATCAAATTTTCCCGATTTATCTCTTCATTTTCAGCCGGTGGATCAACGAACGTCTGGCAGACTAAGCTAATGGTCAGGAATACTCGTACACATTTTCCAACCTACCAAAGAAAACTTTATTCTACACAAAAATTTGTTGCAATTTTTCTTTCATTACTCCTAAATTATTCGACAAATACTATAAAGTCGAGTCGATAATAAAATGGGCAGTTTCTACAAACGTATTATTTTAATCACACACAATAATTATAGCTGTTTCTAAAATTCTAGTTACAATATAATTTAGAAAACTAACAATGAATCAAAGTTAGTAATAACAGTTACTTAATCTATATACTGTATGCAACAACATGTGATAGAAACAATGAATCAAAGTTAATAACAACGGTTACTCAATATATATACTGTACGCAACAACATGTGATAGAAACAATGAATCAAAGTTAGTAACAACGGTTACTCAATATATATACTGTACGCAACAACATGTGATAGAAACAATGAATCAAAGTTAATAACAACGGTTACTCAATATATATACTGTACGCAACAACATGTGATAGAAACAATGAATCAAAGTTAATAACAACAGATTGAGTACCTATTGTTTATTAACTTTGATTCATTGTTTCTATCACGTATTGTTAGTACAGTATAAATGTGTGATAGAAACAATGAATCAAAGTTAATAAACAATAGGTACTCAATCTGTATACTGTACTCAACAATATGTGATAGAAACAATGAATCAAAGTTAATAAACAATAGCTACACGAGGGCTATCTGTGCTAACCGTCCCTAATTTAGCAGTGTAAGACTAGAGGGAAGGCAGCTAGTCATCACCACCCATCGCCAAATCTTTTACCAATGAATAGTGGGCTTGACCATCATGTTATAATGCCCCCATGGCTGAAAAGGTGAGCATATTTGGTCTGACGGGGGTTTGGAACCTGCGACCCGCAGATTGCGAGTCGAGCACCCTAACCACCTGGCTGCATGAGATAATCCTTCAAAAATTTAAACTTGATTTTTAAACTCAGTTCTAAGCATTACTGACTCTAGAAGTAGACAAAAACAACATAAGATTTTCCATATCTTAATAATAAACGATTTTTGATAATGAACAGCATTTCAGACACAAGTTTAATGTTCTACGTGAGGTCCCATGAAAGCCAATAGAACGACACTCACAGTAATGTTCATAATTTATAAAGAAAACGTTTTCCAGGTATGTTTAATTACACTGATAAAGAGATCATGTTTATTTTAAGAACTACAACAAATTAGAAGGTAAAAATTAAATCATACTGGGACGTCTTCATGATCTGTGGAATGATTACAAACAAGCCAGATAGTTTGTGCATCCGAATCATCATTGTTAGGAACTTGTCGCATGTGAGACCAGAATAAGGCATCACGTTGGGTGGCAGGCCACACTCTCTTATGAACTTGATGAAAAATCAGAGTTTTCGAATCAATCTCTTCAATTATTTTCATTGACTCCAGAGTTGCTGAAGTAAAACAAGGTCCCCAATAAATTTCAAACAGCTTGAAACAAATACTACAGGAATCATCCAAGTAATAATCTGTTTTAAAAACTTCCTGGATTTATTTCACAATTTTTTATTTCCGGATATTGAATATATATTTTGTCTGAAAGTATGGAATGGTGTATTATTATTAACTCTTTTCATGACAGGTGGGTCTAACTATGCACATGAAGGTCTTTTAGCAGAGTTATTTTCACAATGTAATTAAATTACTTTTCGTTTATGTTATACCAATTAATATAGAATAAAATTGTAGCTAATAATCCATATTTTAATAGTATACAAGTTTTAGTTCTTAATTTTATAAGGCAATATTTAGAAAAATCCTGAGTTACACCTAGTGTGAGAAATGTGAAATATTTTCTTTATTTATTCACCACCCTTCAATAAGTATGAAATTGAACATAAATTACTCACTATAAAATCATCATTGCTCTGACAAACCATAATACTTATAGTCTTTAATTCGATTTAGTTACAGAGCCATGAAATAGAAAATTATACCCCTCTTACCACACCCATTTGTCACATCCTCTCTTTCAGGATTTAATAGTTCTCTCTCTTACATTTAATTCTACATTATGTATAATCAATAGAAATCCAAGGTTTACATCTATCAAATGATGATTTATATTACATTGTTTTCTATAGAGAGAATTGTCAACTTCTCTTTCAGTATAAGCTTTGTTCCTACACGGGAAACTTATCGACTAGCTTGGATGAATGTGTAACGCTGCTCTTGTTGCACAGTTAGAAAGCCAGAAAAATTGCGATAGTTAGGGGAAATTTTCTGCTTTTTGCATATTATTATTCTATGTTCTTTGGTGCAATATTTAATTAAATAAAAAAATTTAGTGCATTACTACCATTAGTATAAAAAAGGAGAGTTAAGTGTCATCAACAGCTGACAGCAAGAAGACTCGGATAAGTAATTTTTCTTGTTTTTCATGTTTATTCTTTATTTTTCATTATAAAAATGTAAAATTAAGGGTCTCTTTTTGTTATTTAAAGTTATGTTAAGTAAAATAAATAATAATATAATAAAAATGTTTCACGAGTAGCTTGAACTTGGAGTAGCTCATAAGTAATGTAATTCGATACCATAACATCAGCTCCATATTCCCCAAGTGATTTACAACTTATAATGGCATGAATAGTCATAGTTAGTTGTTCAAAGAGCAATCACAGAACAATAAAACAATAAAATTTAATTATAAATAGATTTATACTGTTATGAGTTTAAAGCTACTTAGGATAAATGAATGTAGTTTCATGTTACAATTTGAAGTTATTCTAGAAAGAAAAAAAAGAAAAAAGATTTAATTCAATTTTTTCTGGTGGTTACAAGGTTCCTCAAATTGACCGACCACCTTATCGAGTTATGCTAGAGAAAATAACAGATAAAATATAAAGTTTTACTGTAAACAAATGTTTGAATGTATTTAGGAGGTTTTAGAGATTACACAAATAATATTTGATCTTTTTGGGATGAAGAACAGTTTTTTAAATCATAACATGAAAATCTTTGACAGGTTGTTTAGACAGAGTTATCATAATGAAGACGAAAGGCAGAAGACTTTCGAAACATCGTCCTCTACATTTGTA
>NW_013671188.1:11134-17586 GCF_000517525.1 Limulus polyphemus
AGTTGCTGTCCCTTTGAAACTTAGATTCAACATGAAAATCACTTCGCACTCGAACTAGTAACGAAACAGACTTGATATATTCACAAACAAATCTTTACTAAAAAAATCTGATTTTTTATGTACAAAAGACTTGTAATGTTTACTGAAAGCCTACCAAATTTTGTGAAGACACACATACTATATTAAAAGTTATAGCTTAAATACTTAACATGTGCAAATGTGTATATGAACTTGTATATACAAAACAGTTAATAAACTAATCCAGGAATCCACTTACACTATGCTAACTTGCCCAAGTTTACTGCAAATTATTATGAAGATTGAACAACTATAAAATTTACAATAAAATAATTTATGATTTGATATCTTAGTTCACAAAAACCTTAAAGACAAGCAACTGAAACGTATAACAAAACACATCCTCATTGATATTGATTACTTTGATAAAATATAAACATAACTGTTTTTTAAATACTTCTTACAACTAATTCAGTATTTATTTATCAACAATTGGGACAATATTATTTCCTTTAAGTATAGGGGTAACTAATAGTATTGAATATTTAGATATATCATCCATTAACTCATGTTAAGTCCTTTCTAGATCACTATGACTGAGTCTAATGCCTTTTGCGGGTATACAATGTTATAAGAATGTTGTATGTTAAACTTATAAAAGTAAAGAAAACTATTATGTTGTTGATATTTATCTGGCTAATGATTTTAAATTACTTATTTAGAAAGGTTACTTACTCTCCCAGTCAAACCGAACATCGGGAGAAAAGAAGTAATGGCATACTTAATGATTTTAAGTTACTTATTTAGAAAGGTTACTTACTCTCCCAGTCGAACCGAACATTGGGAGAAAAGAAGTAATGGCATACTTAATGATTTTAAATTACTTATTTAGAAAGGTTACTTACTCTCCCAGTCAAACCGAACATCGGGAGAAAAGAAGTAATGGCATACTTAATGATTTTAAATTACTTATTTAGAAAGGTTACTTACTCTCCCAGTCAAACCGAACATCGGGAGAAAAGAAGTAATGGCATACTTCATGTCCGGTCACACCCTAGAACAAAACAAAAACTTTCAATCACATAAAAAAGTTTGTAGCTGTTTCTCCATCTTGGTTCACCTAAGAAGCCAAAACATTCTAAAGTAAAAGGTTAAAATCAAAATACTGTTTTATATTGATAGACATTTATTGTTAAATGGTAAGGTAAGAACAAGTCATGCTTTAGAAACTTCAGAAATAGTAAATTTTATTACTAATCAAGCTTTGTTACCAATTTAGCCTCACATGGTTAATACTTAATAAATGGTGATAAGTATTAAAATTATATGTCAAAGTTAGTTGGTATAAAAATATCTAAAGCTCACAAATTAAAAATACTGAAAACCAAAGCAACTATAATTGATTAATATGTTCCAACTAAAACAAAAGGACAGTGAAAATATATATTTTCAAAAATAAAATCAAAATACAAAGATAAAATTCAAGCCTTTATACTCAAAGTTCTTTTGCAGAAAATTTAAGTAATGTATTATCAGCATAAGCTAATACATGGGTGAAATTTTATTTAAATGAGTAAATAAGAAAAGACTAACATAATTTTGTTTGGTGTAACTGGACTGCTTGAACACATTTGTGTTTTAGTTTATCTAATGCCAAAGTCAACTATTATATATATATGTTTATATGGCTGGTAAATTGAAGAAGCAAATCTTGCAACAACAAATGTATTATACAAAAAAGCAGCACTTTGAATTTGTAGTTAAATAATTATTAAAGAATAAATACTAATTTACATTTTTTATACGTTTTAACATGTGACATTAATTCAATGTAGAAATTATAAGTTTAATAGCAGAGCTGAAGATGAGTATAACTACAAGTATGACAGAAAAAAAGGATAATACCACCATGTAAACTTTGTATCAATTATGAATGTATCTTTGTATACTGAAGAAACTATTCAATGCTGATAAAACAAAGTCACCAGTGAGATATTTTTGATTTTCCCAGGTTAGTATCCTACATGAACAAATACTACTAAGACAAACAAGCTTAGTGACTGGTTGAAAATATTGTATTATTCACACAGACAAGCTATGTTCAAACAAGTTCGGTAGCTGACTGAAAGTACCATTAACATAGACGAGCTCAGCGATTAGTTTATGTTTAGTTAAACATGTTAATCAGTGATAATTCTTTTGATGTGTTGAATGTATTTACATTGTATAAACAAATCTATGCTACATCTATCTTACTCACACTAGTCAAAAACATTAATTAACCAGATTAAAATCAACTAACATAGTACACATAATACACTATTTTCTGACTATTCTTCACATATAACAGATTAAGGTCAACTAACATAGTATATATAATACATTATTTTCTGACTATTCTACACACCTGTATAACCAGATTAAGGTCAACTAACATAGTATATATATAATACATTATTTTCTGTCTATTCTACACATATATCCAGATTAAGGTCCACTAACATAGTATATATAATAGATTATTTTCTGTCTATTCTACACATATAACCAGATTAAGGTCAACTAATATAGTATATATAATACATTATTTTCTGTCTATTCTACACATATAACCAGATTAAGGTCCACTAACATAGTATATATAATACATTATTTTCTGTCTATTCTACACATATAACCAGATTAAGGTCAACTAATATAGTATATATAATACATTATTTTCTGTCTATTCTACACACCTGTATAACCAGATTAAGAACTAACATGGTATATTTAATACACTATTTTCTGACTTTTCTACACACCTGTATAACCAGATTAAGAACTAACATGGTATATTTAATACACTATTTTCTGACTTTTCTACACACCTGTATAACCAGATTAAGGTCAACTAACATAGTATATATATATAATACATTATTTTCTGACTATTCTACACACCTGTATAACCAGATTAAGAACTAACATGGTATATATATATATATATATAAAATACATTATTTTCTGACTATTCTACACACCTGTATAACCAGATTAAGAACTAACATGGTATATAAAATACATTATTTTCTGACTGTTCTACACACCTGTATAACCAGATTAAGAACTAACATGGTATATAAAATACATTATTTTCTGACTGTTCTACACACCTGTATAACCAGATTAAGAACTAACATGGTATATATAATACATTATTTTCTGACTGTTCTACACACCTGTATAACCAGATTAAGAACTAAAATGGTATATATAAAATACATTTTCTGACTATTCTACACACCTGTATAACCAGATTAAGAACTAACATGGTATATATATAAAATAAATTTTCTGACTGTTACACACACCTGTATAACCAGATTAAGAACTAAAATGGTATATATAATACATTATTTTCTGACTATTCTACACACCTGTATAACCAGATTAAGAACTAAAATGGTATATAAAATACATTTTCTGACTGTTACACACACCTGTATAACCAGATTAAGAACTAAAATGGTATATAAAATACATTATTTTCTGACTATTCTACACACCTGTATAACCAGATTAAGAACTAAAATGGTATATAAAATACATTTTCTGACTGTTCTACATACCTGCACCACATGAACTGCCTTGAGAGGATCCAGAACCATTCCACCTTCTTCTAATTCTCTCCTGTACATTTTCATTTCTCCATCCTCTGCAAACAACTGCCAACCACCCTCTCCAACACCCATCTTTGCATAACTCAGCTGTTCCATAGAGATAGCCTCAATCTGATATTAGAAATTTGAAACTTCCAGATTTCCAAAAACTAACTTTTTACATCCAACAAGACACTATTTAATTATATTCGTCATAAAACATGAGTATTACACTTATATAAATAGATGTCTGAACACTAGTGTGTTTTTATTGTGTCCCACCTGGCTTGAAGAACTCCTTTTAATTTTTGAAAATCCCTAAGGGATTAGATAACACTTTCTTACACTCAAAATGTACTTTTGATGGGTACTTACCTCCTTTCACACAAAGTTATTTCGATCTTTGTCTGCCCTCTAAGCATTGCTAAAATTATTTTTAGTAATCAGCACACCAATCTTTATACCTCACCAGTTTCGTGCCATTTCTGAACATGTACATATCATGTGACTACTCTCCACCAAAAACTAGAATCCCACATTACAAAGGCAGATGGTGGAGTGTAAATACTGGTGCAATGAATACTACAAATTATTTTAGCAGACAACAATTGAGATAGCTTTTGTGTGAGAGAAGGTAAGTCCATTTCGAAAAATGTTAGGCCTAATACTTATATTTTATGATAAGTATAACTAATTATATTTGTGTTTCACCAGATTGGAAATAGTATTCACACAATACAACAATACACTATGTAATTTATGGAGTTAAAACTGTGAAATTACCCATTAAACTACAAAAGTTCTTTATTAATTTTCTTCTCAAATGTACGAAGTTGCTAAAAATATTTAACCAGGCAAAAAACATTTCCAGGTAAACCAGAACCATAGTTCTTTCCAATAATACAAATATTAAAACAAAAATAGGTACTTAATACATACAGACACAAAACATATTTTAAATTGTGATCCTTACAACAGAAATGGTTGTCCAAAAACATTTCCTGAACTAAATAAGTAAAACTTAAAAACAAGTAAAGGAAGAGTCTTTACCTCAGACCACAGTTTGTGCCGACTTTTGAGAATAGATGGAAGGAACTGGGCTAGTTCAGCTGTGATATTCCTGGAATTTCTCTAAATACCAAGTATCAAACAACTAAGTAAAACCAATGTCCAGCACTCCACGATCAGATATTAATTCAAATCTCATACGCATAATAGAAATAACTGAATTTTAGAAACTAAAATTAATGAACATTCTAAATTCCATTAACACGAAACAGATTTTTGTAATATATATATAAGGGAAAATTTCACGGGCATTTCTCACGTGTACTTTTATTATACGGAACTCTTTATCATTTTCAGTTTTCTACGAATGAGCTACTTATAAACAACTAGAAACCATAATATTTTGAAGTGATTCTTCAATTTAATTTCTTATTAACAAGGAAAGTTATTTAATAAAACACTGAAAGGCTAGAAGATTAATAAACTCAAAAAATTAGATTGTGATTTATAGAATACTTTCAAATTAGGAATAAATCCATAATAGTTTGGGATAGAAACGATAACATTATTAAGCAGCAGAATAACTGCACCAATGATCAAAATGTTGCAACTGTTCTAAAAAATATTCTTCCTTACTGTAAAACATGCAACTTGTAATCAAATAAGCAAAAGAATGCGACAGAAATATAACAGTTTGTGTGTAAACCAGAAAAACATTAATATTTCATTTATATGTTTTCAAGGAGTCTGCAAAATCTCACTTGGTCAGTTTTTAGTTGTGTTTCATTTACCAAAATTCAATTAAGGCATGGTCCCTTTTGAGGGCTTTCTGATTGGTTCAAACCATACACAGGTTGATTACATACATCATGCAATCCACCAATGGTACATAATGTTGAAGCCTAAGCTAAACAATGTCTAGCTGACAAATGAGTAGATAAATAACCTTGTTAAGAAAAGGAATGGAACATGGAAGATTCTTAGATTTAATATTACTTTACCAATTAATATTTCTTGTATAGTTACAGACTGGGAAATTGCTAAATGAAATTTCTGAATATTTCCTGCTTTCAAGAATGTGTAGGAACCCTGCTTGATAATAATTGATTTTCATATTATGTAATCCATTCTTTAAGATATTTAACCCTTTCCAGATGGGTCACAGGTGAAAGGCCATGTCATCTCGTTTGTTGACTCGCATTCAAAATTTCATTGAACTACTATTTCATGAATTTATATCAATAAGTTTGGTATCAAACTGTAGATTATAATTCAAATTTTAGGACTATACATTATTCAATTTCTTAATTTAAAAGTAAATATTAAAATACCATCTTTTCAATTTGCTATGATATTGCTCATGTAATATATCAAACACAGTGGCACCCCACACACCTCTTTTCATTTTTGGAATTGCTCCCTTATATACACTTACTTCTATACATGACATGAATAACCAACTGGAAGCTCAGAATGTACCCCTAGTGGATTTCTCAGCCATTTTAATGGGCTTGGATTCCATTTCTTTATTTTGAACCAATATTTCAAGGACGTAGGATGTGTCTTTAGTCCACTCAAAATTTCATATTTTTTTAGACTAAAATACATCTTAGTTATTAAACTTGTTAAATAATAGTGGAATTCTATGGTATTGATGTAGTAATTTATGATTTTTTTAGTTATTCAGATGTATATACAAACCCTAAAAAAAATTATTTTGTTTCATGTACTCCACATGCAAAATTTTTAAAGGCTTAGCAACCTACATCAAGCAGCAACCAAGTA